>NW_020218963.1:31651-31947 GCF_003070985.1 Temnothorax curvispinosus | reverse complement strand
CACACACACACACACACACACACACACACACACACACACACACACACCCACACCCACACGTACACATACAAGATGCTCACTCATCGTTACTACACATACATTTGGCACACATACACGTACGTTCCAAAAATTGAATATAAAAATACTCTGCAGCAGTAGAATTCGTAAAAAGCTACGTAATGGAAACACGTTCGTATTTCAAATAGTAATGTTCTGAATAGTAGGATATATAATGGTCTTATAACGAGTTGTGATTCAAGTTTGTAAGTCGCATCTACAGTAACCACACATTTGGC
>NW_020218963.1:19435-31551 GCF_003070985.1 Temnothorax curvispinosus | reverse complement strand
CAGTAGTACACGTGTTGTAATCTTTTATTTCAAATTTTGGAACACCGTATAACGTGTAAATATACTGAATGAAATAGTTTGATTAGAAGATAAGAAAAATGAAACTGTTAATACGTACGTACTATTAAAATTGTAAATGTTATGTATTCTGTTATAAATCATGTGCGCAAATTATCGATGTATATAAGATGGTATACATAATGTGTGTATATGTATAGACTTTATAAAACTTGTAACAAAGGTATATATATTGGGAAATGTTATACTTTACAGCACTTTTTTGCTTTTATTCATCTCCTTCATGAGAATAATTTATGTTACAGTAATGATAATTTTTAATGTCAATATCATATTAATCAATCTCTCTTCTCACATTTATATTATCTTTATATCTTATTTTCTAAAATCTATTGTTACAACTATATATTTTGAATTTTTTTTCTATTATAATAATCGCGCGCGTGAGCATTAAGTAGCGTATTATACAAGGATGCAGTAGAGTTTAATTTATCCGGTCCTGGTAACGCTTGCAACGTACGGTCGCAACTTGGTTTTTCTCATCACATTTAAAGAGATACTCTTGCGTTCCGAATATTTAAAAGTTGGATACACAATACACAAATATACAGAAGGAGCAGGTATTTGAAAGCTGCAAACATTGGTCTAGATACTATACGAAACATCATTTTCGATATCATTAACGAAAAATTATCATTTTGCGAATATATGTCAATTTCAACTTATATATAATTCTCTTTACATAAACATTTATAGCAGGTTAATCTGTTTACGTAACATGTGCATACAAGTATTCTCATAATAAAGAAAAATAGAAATTCTTTCAAAATTTGCTTTTTGCATAGACTATTTTCAAAGTACGATAACATTTCTAGTGAAGAAAAGCTTTCATGTTTTTGTTTCACGAAAATAGCAAATATATTCAAAATACTTCTACAGACATTTTATGGAAAAAAAGAAAAAAAACAGCCTTCAAATTCAACCTATTTTATAATAGTTTAACCAATTAAATGTCCAAACATGTCATTTCCATAGATGTCTTTGAATGTTCCAATAATTACATTACATAACATCATTACATACATACGCATACGCATACGCATACACACACACACACACACACACGAACACACATCGCACTCGTCCATGCATGCATTCATGCGTGTGCGCGTTGGTGTGTGCGCGCGCGTGTGCATGTATTCGAACACGTGTTTTTCACTTGCAATGTACAAGAAAATAATACATCTGTCATAAGTTGCACGTAACGTAACGTATATATATCAAGGTGCAATATGTTTGCAGAAATCTGATTAATCATAGTTTATAAATCGTAGATTCAACTAATTCGACTTAATGATATCTATGGTAAAATAAAATGAAGGATAATTACTACGTCACGCCAAGAAATTACATTAAATATAAATATGTATATATCATATATATGTACTTTTTGTCCTATCTATATTCAATATATTAGGTTGATTCATAAATAAATTCTGCTGCAAATATCAATTTATCTTTTCTGAGAAAAATTGATCCCAAGTTACTACGTGTATTTAATAATTTTTTAATTTATTTGATAGTAAAAGGTCCCTCGGTTGTAAATCAGAATATTACTATAATTGTATACATCAGCTTGTAAAATCGTGAAAGTGAACTCTTAAAATGGAAGATCTGAAAGTACATACGCACCACATGACGTTTTTAACAAATTCAAACAACGGTGCTGCTGTAACGACTCAAAAATTTGTAGTATATATGTATTGTGAAAGTGTCATAATACAGATCGAGCAGTGCGAAAGTGATGTATGAAATTTCGTTCGGGAGATATCACTTTGAAGGATAAATCATGGACTGATTCCGAATCAAAGCAGTCATTCCGGCTTTTCATGACTATACTTTACAGTTATTGATGGAACAAAATCCATATTACACAACGAGAAAGCAGAGATGATAAACAAATCGTAGCCCACTGCGGTGCATCATTTAGAAAAACTTGATAAAAGAAAACGCGGAACTCATTTATGAATCAACACAATATATGTATATGCGAAATATTACAAAGATGAATATACAGAAAACCAATGTGATTTCAAGAGAGCTTGAAGTATCGGATGATAAATGTACTGATTTACTGAAATGGTAAGATACATTTTTTGATACGTATCTGAAAAAAGAACAAGAATACGTGGAATCACTTTTTAAGTTTCTAAATTTAAAAATAAAATAAAATGCAGAGGCGAAACAAAAGACCAAAGGAACATATAAATAACATTATAGACACGTATTTTTGCAAAGACAAAGTTTCAAAGTCTCAAATTACCAAGTTGTTGTCTATTTATACTACGTCGTACCAGAAAAATAAAATTATCAAATTACAATAAAGGCCGTTCTCACACTCGTTTTTACATACACAGCATACATATGCATATATATATATATATATATATATATATATATATAATATACACACACACACACACACACACACACACACACATCTGTTAAGTATAATTTTTTCCGCATAATCTACGACTAATTCGAATCTTGGGACAAGAGAATAAATTTAATTTAAATGAAACCCTCTTTCTCGGGTAGCAGCCAACAGCCTTTCTCTTAGGATTTCCTCAGTAGGATATTCCGGTAATTTTAAGTAATGAACACAAGTGTTAACAGAAGGATAACCACCAGAACCAGCGTCCACTTTCCGCACAACAGTTAATCTGGGGTGTAGATTACATAAACCTCCTGGAGGTAGAGCCGAACAACCAGTGGCAAATTGTAAGAACGCTTTCCTTTCAGAACCAGTTAACGATAACAACACGTTGACAAATCTTTGGAAACCAGGACTGAAAAAAAAAATTGCATTAAATGAAATAACGTAGGGTTAATGCTATTTTTCTATTGCGAGTCGTTTAAATCTACGTCTAGTTTATTATAAAAATACAAATTTGTTACCAAAATATATCCGTTCGTAATACCGTCTTACCTTTCCTTTGTGTATCCTAGCTTTGGCTCGGTGTACGTGAGCAAATCTTCTCTCGTCCATTGTGGATTCTGTTCTCCACAAAGCATCGCTCTCATTTCGTCTGGACTAAAAACATGGAGCTTTTCCATCGGAAAGACTTTTGAAAAGCCCGATTTGAACGCTTCGAGTTGTCTATAAATTCCCTGGTTAAGGCAGTAATTGATGGTAAGATTCGCGTATTCCCTTGCATTTTCTATCGTTACTACGATATCCGAGCCACCTTCCACCAATTCCACTTGATCATGTTGAAAAACTTTCGAACTTGGTGAATGCGTCATGGTTAATGCTAAATCTTCGATAGCCACCGAAGTACCCGATGGATGAGTAATGTATAATGACGTTTCTTCGTCAGCGGAGCTTGGACCATCGGAAAAAGTTCTATCGCGCTTCGCCATCGCATTTTGTATCTCTCTTAGAAATTCTCCTCTTACAGGATCCACCTCGACGAGATCCTCTATGTCTAATAATCCGGCGTACCATGGACAAGGCTCTAACGAAGAGCATGCAGCATCGTTTTCCCCTTCTTCCGATATAAAGCTACTCGACATGCTGGATGACATGCTCTCCTGCGTGACGCCGGTAAGACCGATTTTTTCATTGACATTGTTCGAGATATCACCACGGCACATTAATTTTAAGAATGGACGGGATAACGGTAAATCTACTAATCTATTATCCTGGAGAACTTTTGCCAAAAAGACTCCTAGGAACCAGAAATATCGAACAGCGCGATCGCAGCCTGCCGAATCTTGTGGCAATGGGGCTGGGAACAAGCCGCTGGTACGCGTTACGTAATATCCCGCAGGCCGAATCTTCTCTCCAGAAACGCACGTTTGCTCTTCGTTTAAGATCCGCGTAGCCGTGTCGTCGGCGGTGTCGTCGCATAACCAGAGGCCCAGGTCCTTACGTTGCAATTCCGCAGCGACTAGTGCAAAGAATTCCAAGGTAGGTCCGAGACCGGTACCCTCTTCTCCTACGAACGCTACCTCGAGTATGCTCTTGCGGTTTGCGTGCACCTACGAGGAAAAAAAAAGGAAGACGAGATAAAAATAAAATATAGAGATAAATATACGTTGACGCTTGGTATCCTGCTCACGCTGTTGCGTCCGTGCAACGTAACATGCACGTTTTTTTCAATCTCTTTTTCCTTTACCTTCAACACCTGCTCCGCCCAATCCAACAGCTTCTCTCCTCTCGGCACGCTGACTCTTTCGTGCTTAAGCCTGCCGACACGAAATTCGTGGCTATCGTCACGCCGTGGACTTAGACCCGGTGCCCTTTGTCTTTCAAGGATCGCGTCTCGCTGCGTTTGCAACCATACGATAGATCGCGAAGCACCAAAAGCGGTGCAACTGAAATAAAGTCGTCTCGTTTCGAAAGGTAGGAGAAACGGACAGCTTCGCGCGAGCTCCTCGCACCACGTGGGCAGTGCACCAGCGGCCAGAGCCAACGGGTCCTGAATCTGTTGTACGATCTTGTTGGTGATTTTTTTAGATGTGAAATCATCCGGGTGAAGCCAGTAGGTCGTATCGTTCGCGTCGTCCTGCTCCGCCGAGGCGCCCTCATCACGAACAGTACCCGATACGAATACGTGTCTCAAGAGTTGTAGAACATCCTCGACGGTGCACGCGTTTGCGTTTTGCGTCGGCGTACGAGAGTACAACGTTACGATCGGAGTCGCTCTGCCAGACGACTCCTCGTCCCTGGCTTCTTTATATATTATTCTATATAGAAAAATGAACAAGTTAGATGTGGATAGAAAATCGATCGAACAACTCGCTGTTTTTCTTTTTCTCACAGTAGGGATAATTTTTAGGGATATACGTATTGTACGCAGCAAAATTCAAATTCTTACGTGTAAGTTGGTTCCCATATCCTTTTCAATTTCTCCTGACGACTGCCCAATTCGGTTAACTGCATCAGTTCCTGGACCGCTTGAAAAATACTAGCGTGCGAGTCTGATAGCGATATCTCGACATCCGGTATACCCGGGAAACCTGGTCCTTTCAACGATAAGGAAAGTCTAGGCATAGGTACAGACCCGATACGACTATTGACTTGCGCTTCGCTGCCAGGAGGGGGAACTTCCAAATCCGTTGTCTATTGTAAAAATATCTCGGAATTATGCAACTTGAATAAACGTGTCGTATCTAGTTTATAGTTTAGTATATTATACATTACTTACCTGATTAATGTTTGTTCGGCCAGGACGTGGGTCGAAAGCAGGAATAAGAGCGGAAAACTGACGCTTTAATACAAACTCGTCGTCCCATGCACGTCTCTTGCTACTCTGTGGTGCTTCTTCTTCCATGAATGCCGCCAGGAGATTACGACTTACCATTACTTCTTCGTATTCGCCTTCGCAGCCGTCACCTTCTTCCTCATTTTCTTCATCTTCTTCCTGAAATATACGTAAACGATGATTATGTCTCACGCGTTGCATAATCATTTACGTTAACGAGCACTGTTCTGATCTGTTGACTCGATTTATACGTTGCCGAGGTCATAAACTGTCATAAACCTCGATACCCAACACGCACACAGTGTTGTCTAAATCAAGTTGTCCACGTTTGTTCCATCGCGTTTTTCGATCACGCAGATTCGACGTTCGTTTGCTTGACGTTTTTCGTACGGAAAATATCAAGACGTATTACGTGTATAGAGCTTAAGACGTGTAATATAACGACGATTGCTCATTTTATTTTGTGCGTGACGAAACCTCCAAGGAGGAGATTTCGTCCGATCGAGTCAAACAAGTAACCCGATAAAATAAACAAAGCTTATAGACAGCTCCATCTTACAACGCATCGATACACATCTCGCGTACGGAAATACTTGTTGGGCCGTACTTCTTGGTCATTTTCTTCATTATCCTCTTCCTCTTCCAAAACACCGTCTTCGTCATCTTCCAATTCGGTCAAAAGCGTAGGGCCACCGGTAGTACGACCTCCACCGGTGCTAGAGGTCGCGACACCTCCGCAGGATTCCAAGAAATCTTCAAGACTGACCTGGAATCATAAATATATGTGTGTGCGTTGTATTAAGGCAAAACCAATCTTGCAACTTCATCCAAGTAAACTGACACAGAAGCTCGACGGTTCTCGAATACATTCGCAAGAGAACGGCGCGGCGTGACGTCTAAAAGCCATGCGACTTTTTACGCAACTTGCGCAACTTGGCTGTAAGAGCAGACATTGCGCATACGTTTAACCATGCGAATGACGTGGAGAGACGCGAGCCCTCGATAACGGTGAACGAGTACATTTCAATAGAGCATATTGGCATTACTCGAGAGTAACGTATTCTTTAAATAGTACGTTTACCTGCTCGCTATCGCTACTTGTACTAGTCAGAGACATAGTAAGCGCTTGTCCTAAACCTGGTCCAGTTGTCGTAGTAACGCCACTACCGGCTACTTGTCCGCTACTCGTCAAACTTGGATAACTTTGCGCCGTACTAAGTAAACCACCAGGAAAATTGGGACTGAGTGCCAATCGTACGAGACTAGATACAGAATTCGGTCCTCGAATTGGATTACAACTCGTATTAGAATTTGAAGCGAGATGCTGTCCACCCGCAGGTCCTGAAAAATGTTTTTGTAATATAATTCTACATGTAATATACGTAAATGTAATAAAACAGCTTTACATATAGAGCGTTTCGCAAAACGTGCAGGTACAAAGATGTATCTTGATAACATTAACAACAACAACAACAACAACAATAGTAACAATAGTAATAGTAATAGTAATAGTAATAGTAATAATAATAATAATAATGACGATAATAATAAAATGTATTTTTTTTAAAACAACAAAGGTGTAGAGTCTCGTCGCGACTAAATTATTTAATTTGCAACTAACCTAATGTTCGTCTTCGCGCCATTGCAGCAAAAGTTTCCAATAAACCAGTAGCAGCTGTTGATTCCAAGGTATTGTTAGCATCGGAACAAGCGAGATTAGGCACAGATACCGACATGGGATTGGTAACCACAACAGGACAACCGCCCGTTGCATTTTGTGTAGACGAGCTAGCTTCTTTCTCTCGAGTACAGTCTTTAGCAACTACGTCGAAGGAAATGTACGGAATTTTTACATACGCAAATCAGCACGAGCACGAGGAAGGGACGTGAATGTTCGGTCACAGATTAACAAGTGCGCGATTCTGTATCTACCGCATATACGAACATGAGAGGTGTTTTAATTTAAAAGGTGTACAAGTGTTACGAACGCATCTCTCGATCTGATTGATGTCTGATTTAAATGTAAGCATTACAGTGTGGTAAAATCAGTAGTATATCGAAAGGTATATCGCGCAAAGTGGAGCAATCATCGATACACGTACCGTCCGCGATTCCAGTAGGATGGTGTCTCGGTACAGATTTAATCCTCAACGAGTTTTCCTCTGACTCGCCAGAAACGCTGATTCTAACGGGAACTAAACCAAGTAGCTCACCACTCAGAAAACTATTGGTATTGTTGCGTAATCTGTCAGCACCCTCTCTCATACGGTCCAGAACTTCAGCAGTTTCCAAACTCAGTAAGCCTCCACTAGCCTGTATGTATCGCGCATATCGAGAAGTCAGTATATAACGTACGATATCTGAACCAACTATAAGAGAAGGATATTGTTTGCAAACAACAACAATAACAACGATAATCTTATACGTCACCTTGTTTCCTCGCACAGTAGCGAAAAGTGGTTTCGAACTGGACGCTCGGTTACTAGTGCTGTTGACCGGGCAATCCGTATTGAGGGTGAGGCTCTCGACGATAGTAGCTAGATCGCTAGTAACAGTCGTATCCGGTCTGGGATGCAACACAACTGAAAGTTCACTCGTCGAGTTTGCTCCGCTTTCCCCAGTCACGGCAACCACTGCTTCCGCACGGGCTACCGATAACACACTCTCGGCTATCGATTCGGCAGCTTGCTGCTTGACGCACGTAGAGAATTAGTCAAGAAACACGTCAGATAAATTTAGCAAATTTAGCGCGATGGATAACGTTCTACCTTTGCCGCTAGATTATCCGCACTCGCAGCTTGATCCGTAGAAGCTACCGAACCACGCATAGCGGTATCAGTGCAATCGGGTAAACTAGGAGTGCTGTTGGATTTTCGACCCGTTAAAACTCCTCCACCGCTCTTACATTTTGCCATGTTATCCGTATCGAGACCAGCGGCGCCAACCAGCCTGAGATCGTATTTTCCTTCTGCACCCATTCTGTACGAATTCGATCCACCGTGATCCCACGTTACGTCTATCCATCCGTTATGTAATTCTCCCGTAACTGTACCTTCGCCTATATCAACACAGGCGTCCAGAACCGTGGTGTGTGTGTGTTACATTGACGGCACTTTTATTATCGCATTATACGTATCGTATCGTATACTATACCTGGTGGTACGCCATCCTGATCCCTCCACTTCCAATCTAGACCTCTAGCCACTCGAACTCCCGCAACCAAGTGCTTAAGAACTTGCGTCTTAATAAATCGTCTCTGCTTCCGTACACCGGCTTCGGCTTCCTTGGCTGCACGACCCAAATCTTCGCATACTCCAGTAACTTCGCCGTAAACCTCAAAACCAGACACAGACAGATAATGCGTCTGTCCAGATGCATTCTTTCCAATTTGCTGTAGACGTAAATGTCGCCAGCCTTGTGTCTCCTCACTCGGTGGCTCCAACGTCCAGGTAGACGTACTACCTGGCTCGTTTAAAGAACAATCGTCTACATGGGCGTACAACGTTATCCAGGTAATGCCATCCTTCGACGCTTGAAACATCCAGTTTCTCAACGCGCTCCTACCGTATCCTCTCGCGTGTCTCAAGGTATAAGCGCTTGGAATGATCCAAACGCCAAGATCTATCGAGAACCACGCCCGCTTGTCGTCGTTGGTGTGACAATTTAACGCCGACGGGTCACGGCTGAGTATATCCTCGAGGTGGCCGTACGGCAGGTTTCTCCCATCGCTCGACGTGACGACGACTAAACCATATTGACCGGGGTTCACCCATTCGGAACAAGTTTTAGCATTCGTTCCGATCCAATATAGCAAACCATTCTCGTCAAAATCATGCTGATACTTGAACGTTATTCTACCATCTTCCTTCAATCTTTTCACAAAAGCGAACGTAGACCTGTCGTGATCGTGCCACTGCTTAGCCACCATTTTTAACAAATGATTCTCCAATTGTTGTATCGTGCTTAATGGCTCCATTTTCAAGCTACGACCGGATCGGTCTATTAACGCGCTCTCGCTAGAAGCTTTCTCCAATCGAAAGCGTAATCTCCTAGTCAAAATCTGCGAAACATATCGAAATAGGGCATGTGAGTGACACGCGCGGAAGAAACAAGTTGATATTATCGACGTGCCGCGCACGCACGTTGGCCTACCTGTAAACCATAGCCCGATCCGGGTGTATCGTACAGATATACGGGTAATTTTTCTATCGATTCCAGCACCGAAACCAACTTGTGGACTAAAATTTTCGCCGAGTTGGGCTCCTTGATCGTGTCTTTCGTTTGGAAGCAGCTCTTGAACGCAGTTATCCTTTGCATCCTAAGCTTGGTCGTTCTTAATGTCGGGGGCGAGGGTCCAACAGGAGGCGCAGCCAGTAAGGCGAGCAACGCCTGTACGAGACCACTAGAGTGCAGCTCATACGCGGACACTCGACCCTCCTCATTCAGCAATACTTTGAGTTGTTCCAACGCAGTTTGCAATATATTGCGCCATTCGCGACTTCCAGCGTGTTGCTTCAGAGACGCTTTCTCTATCTGCGTGACAATGGCACCGAGCTTAGCGACTACACCGCGTGGTTGAGCTTGAGCCGCTTTAAAGTAACGCTCATATATTTCCTGCGCTTGTATCTTAACCTTCTGCTTAATCGCTTCGATCTTCGATCTCAATCTCTTGCCTCTTTTGCCAGTCCAACCTGCTGCGAATTCTGGACCTAAATGTAACGTACGGAAATACGAAACCATAAGATACTTAAGATTTAAGGTGTCCAACATTATTAAATGACTACGCTGAGATAACAACGACGGAGATACTTCTCTCGCGTACCTAAGCTCGTTTCCGCTGTGAAGGAATGCTTGGTACCTCTGTTGGATTCAAAGATAAAACCTGGCAAGTCTTCCCTTAGAATGGTTGCCTGTTGTTGGCCATCGCTGTTATGTATACACAATTCGCTCTCCTTTCTACTGGATAATGCCCAATTTCCTACGACCAGGCGTGTAGTACCAGGCCGAGAGAGCACAGGCTGACTTGTAAAATTCACTTTCAACTGACTACGTGCTCTCTGCAGTTTCTCCAGAAATTCGCCACGATTTTCTGCAAGGATATTATGAATATATCGCGTTAGGTGACGACGAGGTCGTCTCGCTTGTGAACACGGTCAAATCAAGTATGAAAGTGAATGCCACGTCGTACACGTTACAAGAGTCAAGTTACAGAGTTGAAAGAAAGAGAGATGAGTTGTGATGTACATTTTTATATCGCGCGCCCGTAGAATAGAGATGGGATCAAGTTTGATCATGTATCTACTTGATGATCCGAATCAGATTTAATAATCGAGCTCGGATTTTCTTGGATTCGAGTAATATTCGTGAAAAATAATATTTCATACACTGTATTTGCGCAAAGTGACGGTCTGCAAAATTCGAACGGCACTTTAAACTATTGCAAGTAGTTGACATGGTGAAGAAGCGAATCTTTTTGCAGGGGGTATTTGAATATATCATGTTGATACACGACGGCAAGTGTTGACATGCAAACGTGTAATAATAAAAGAGATGCGTGTGCGTATATGTGTATACACCGTCACATTATATTTCATACGGTTGACGTTTTAAACAAGTAATATTTCGACCAGGTTCGAATAATATTTAAAGTCGTGCTCTTGAATTTTTTTTCAAGTACGCATAGAGAGTTGCGAAACTAGGCCAACAGAGTTTAATCTTGCTGGTAGACGACACCTGATCCCATCACTACCGTAGAACGTACTAAAATGTATAAGGTAAAATATATGGTATAAGGAAGGGAGTCATTATACATGAGTTGATACACGTATGTGTGACCTACCTTCAGTGGTAAGCGACTCTGTGTTCCTCCCCTTTCCTGTAGGCAGTTAGTAAAACCAGTTATTCTTTACATAGTTCCCCTCGCGAAAGTTAATCACAAATGGAAAATAAAGTGCAACGTAAAGTGGCGTTGAAGAAAAAAAAAATATATATATATATATCTATATGTATATTATATTCATCGGTAAATCATTACGGACGAAAAGGGATAAAAAGCGGTTCTTTCTCTCTCTTATAAAGAAAACGGTAACAGCGGGATGGAGAATGTGAAAAATGATGCGAGATTAATATAATTTTTGCAAATATAGGATCAAGCGTGCATGCATGCATGTGTGCGTGCGTATGTGTGCGTGCGTCGGTTTATTGCGCGCACCGGCGAGTGTCTGTGTATGCTCACCCGATGTGTCCGTTCCACCTTCCGGACTTCCGCTAGAGTACATAGTTGCCAGTTTGCCGTCAAGGATAAATCTAAACCACCCGTTACTTCCATTCGATAGTTCTAGAGCTGCCGCATCGGACCAGATGTAAAGACAATCACGTCCTCGACATATGCACCAATCTCTCCAGTGATATGCTCTTCCTATTAATAATTCTTTCGCATCTTCCATTCTTTGTTCTTCTCCAGATTGATTCGATTCCGCTTCTGGCTCGGGTGTAGTTTCTTGGGGTCCGGCTAAAGCGGCAACTTTTGAAAATACTCCTAAACGTGCGAAATGTTCTAAGAATTCATCTTTGCCTTTAATCATCAGATCCTGTATCATTTGCAGGACGACCAAATGACCGTCCTCATCTTCCTGTTAATATTAGAACACACGAGTTTTTAAATAGTTAAAATATGTAAAACGCAAAACAACTGAGACAAAAGACAAATTAATAAAGATAAAGATTTTCTTTCTGAAACGTAAAACAAGGACAAACGTTGTGTGTCGTCTAAAATTCACTCTATATATATATATATATATATATATATATATATATATATATATATAT
>NW_020218963.1:7379-19425 GCF_003070985.1 Temnothorax curvispinosus | reverse complement strand
ATATATATATATATATATATATATATATATATATATATATATATATAAAAGAAAAAACTGCAGTTCTTTTACTTTGCAAAATTATAAAACTGTAATAGATGTAGTAGACGGTTGTACACATCGTTCTTTCTTATCCGTTGGAACAAACGTAAACATTTTAGATCCCATCAACGGCAAACAGGCAGTGGACGAAAGTAGATCTGATACGTCCTATCTTGTCAAGTCCCTGATTCTTTGACAAAACTTTCAAGGTATGTGTCATCTCTTTATCTACCCCTTCACGATCTCGATCATTATCTTATAAATCTCGCTTTCTTGCATCAATAATAATAATTATAATATTAATAATAAAGTTCACTATTTTTATTTTCTTTTTCTTTACGAGATAAATGATACACGCCGCAAATGTGTATCAAATGTGTTGGACAGACCGATTATATTATTACTTTACTTTATGATTACCTTCGGGGACCACGTGTATTCCATTATATAAAGAGAATAACTGCATAACGACGCAAGATATCTGTGATTTCAGTAATATGACTCGAGTAATATCAAGTGTAACATCAAGTGGAGATACAAGACATGCGTAAGTAAGTTTAATTTTAGTGAGTTAAATTTCACGCTTCAAGTAAATTACAACGAATGCATTTTATTATGTTAATGTTAAACGTATATGAAGTAATCTCGACGTACGTATTAATTGAAAAATTTTTAAATTGGAAAACGATTGAAAAACGACCAAAGTAAGTTTTCGCAAGTAGCGGGCGATAGAACGATGCAATAGACGTTACCGTCGTGTCGAGAATGTAGTTGCGAAAACTCGAAGACTTGTGAGTCGTAAGGCCGGGTAATTTTGGGCCAAACATCTTAAAAGCAGGTGATGACAATGGCGCCTTTATCTCATATTCCTGTGAACAGTCTCTACTAAATCACTGATATCGCCAATCACTTGAATATCACTTGACGTGACTGTCTCTCTGCCTGCATGCATGTTTTGGGATCTCCGTTTTGTCTTTGAAATCGGATTTTTGACAGCTCGATACGTGTCGATATTTCTCGATAAGAGGAGAATTCTATCGCTTACCATAACGCTTACATAGCTTCGTCTGATACGCAGCCATTTTCGCGGAATCTCTCACATGGAAAAAAAGAGAGAGATTTCTCCCCTAATCGATAAATACATAGAGAAAAAAATCCTTTTCTTTCAAAATATACAAGTCATTCGGATGTAGATCTCTCTCTCTGTACGCATAGTGCTCTTTCGTCCATACGTTACACATAAACACGAAACACCGTATCCACGAGTTGTAGTTGATAGAAAAAAAAGTCAACATTCACGTATATACTATATTATTATGCTTACCTCGTTGTCTAAAACATTGGCAATTACTTCTACGAGCATAGCTCCACATCCCCCGGTTCTATCAGATCCACAAGTTTCTATGAGCAATTCTGGCTGGATGTAATGCACCATTTTTCTAATCAAACTTAAACTCGCTTTTCTAACACTTGGTAACATAGTCGACTGAAAAGTTGCACAAAACACCGGCAACAATCTTTTCAGGTAAACAGGCGCCATTTCAGGATCACCCTTAGGTTCCGTGACGTCTTCCACTTCCGTCTCAAGTTTTCTATGTTCTTGGCTCGGCGGTAACATCCATTCCCCAGGCGACTGTAAAATGGCTGCAACTTCTCTGTGACCTTCGTCGACGCGCTCTCTGGCTTTATCCAAAGGTGTTTTACCATCCTCGTCCCTCAAATCAGGATTAGCACCGTGCCTAAGGAGAACTTTGGCGATAGCCGGTCTTCCGAAACAAGCCGCGTAATGTAAGCTGGACGATCGTTGACCTTTATTAACGTCCGCTCCTCTATCGCACAAGAACTCGACCATCTCTTGCGTACCGAATGCCGAGGCCCAATTGAGCAAAGTTTGCCCGACGTCGTCCATAAAGTTAACTTCGATTCCTCCTGTATCGATCGCCTCTATCAACGCGTCCGTATCCTTCGAACGTATGCAATCGATCAATTGTCTGTGCGACTTTTCTCCAGCGCTATCTAAACGTCTCAGTCTTGGTAGCAAGGGACCGGACGGGCCACCGGTCGTACCGCGGCCCAATGCTGATCTTCCCTCAAACAATAAGACTAATAAAAGATCAATCAGCCTCATGGAGTCAAGAGCACATCGCTCGTCTCCTTTTAGTGCCTTTTCTATCGCATCTGGCAATTCCGAACGTAGAAGATCATGCGTGATGGACGGCGAGCCTCTACAAAGGGTCGATAAAAGGCTAATTATAGTTGAAACAGAAGCACAGGACTTTGGTTCCGGAGTTGGAACCGTAGTCACGGTACTGGATGGCGGAGGTGTCTTTGGATTGCTGCAAGTCGCCGTAGCGGACGTGCCAGGGCCTGCTGCATTTGACAATCTACAAAATGATTCGATTTGGATTAAAAAGAAAAAAAAAGGAAGAAAAACCACAAAAACGCGATACGGCGATATGTGTGTGTGTGTGTGTGTGTGTGTGTGTGTCGGCAAAAGATTATACGACAGGCGTACCGATATAAAAGTTCAGAAACTAATCCATTTGATGCTAATGGCGCGGGATCCGTCCCTCTTCTGGAAAATCTGTCTGCCAGTGATGCGAAGCAACGAAGTGCCCCATCCGCGACGTGCGCATCCTCGTGTCTGAGTAAGACCGATAGAGCCTCGACGCAATCGGGCAAAGCCTTATCCTGAGGTTCAACCTTGCCGCATAATCGAGTAACGACTGCCATCGCCGAGTGCAACGTGTCTCGATGTACACGCGCTCCGTGTTCTCGGATAAAACACAACGCGCAAGGTAGACCACCAGCTTCGAACACGGCACCCGCCTCCCTCGCGCATACAAGTTCCAATACCTGCGTTAAAGCATTTGCAAAAAAGAGTGAGCGTCTCGCATCACGACGACGTTACCTTCTACTCAACGTAACCGTTCGACCGTTTACAGGTTGTTGACGTACGCTTGATGATCAACGCACGGACTCACGGTGCCGCGTACCTTTATACACTGTTCCGCCAAATCCCGACTGACTCTAGAGCCGAGCCCAGCGCCAGAGAGGCGACTACAGATAGCCTTTACGGCACCTTCCATGGCGACCACTCTGCGTGTACATTCCGCGGAGACGTCCAAGTAATACGTGATGGCTCGAGCGGTCACTTCGAGCACGCTATCTGGCACCACGTCATCCAGAAAGATTCTGCAAAGCGCTGGGAGAAACGTGCGCGGAGGACAGCTGAGAACGCAACGCAAAATGTTTATATTAACATTACATGCATACAACGTGCTATATAACGTACAGTGCAGTTGCGTTACCATTCGAAACAACGATCCACATTGTCGGACATGAGTAACAGCATGCACAATTGTTCTAATGCAATTAACTGCATGTCTCTTTCGTCTCCTTGCCCCATACTGAGCCATTCTAGCAAAGTCTCGGGATCAACATCTGCCATCTCAAAAAGAAAAGGATACATCATTTTACATCTTACGTATACTTGATAGTACAAGTATACCATAACTCAGCAGTGTTTTTCTTTTAAAGAGAAACTCGACTATCGTGTAAATATTTGTGCAAACCATCAGTAAATCAATGGTAAAGTGACGTGAACGTTGTCTAAAAACCTGACGGAGCGGTGACACGAGTGTTTCTATATATGCGCGGGAGTTCTCGTCAACTACTTTCGACAAACTACCATACCACAGTGACTCTTTGAATATAATGTACAACGGTCGAAAGTACAAAGCCAAAGATAATGGAATGAATAAAATAAAAGGTAAAAAAAAAAGAGATATTTATTACGTATCGTAACACGCTGTACCGTGATACGATAAACACGTTCATCTCTGTTAGAAAATGTAACGTATGCCAGCAACTTGTGTTCGTTCCATCACTTACCTTATACCTTGAATAGCACCAAATGGATCGATTTTATTTCAATACCCTGAAAGTTGGACAGATAAACATTATTAAACTATGCAACGTGCATTACGCGCTAGTGATTAAGTGAAAAAATAAAAAAATGAAAAAATAAAAAGAGAAAAAAGACAAGCAAGAGTCACAAGCATAGCGTCCGTGTACAAACATCTATCCTGTATAATAACGATGTATAAATATACGTGAAGCACAGCACGGTGTAGCAAACTGTAATGTTTCTCATAATTTTATGACACGACGAGTCTTTGGCAGGTTGGTTCCGCACATTACTGAGATGTTTTACGCAGAGAGTCTGATGCAACAGCAAACCGAACGTCCGTACGACGAGTTGGACGGAATAAAACGGCGACTACGCGGTACTTGTACACGACAATACTTTTTTCTAAATACAGATATAGGTATATTATGGCTCGATCGCCCACTAAAGCGTGAACCAAGTCCGAGTCGCGATATCATCGAGGAAACCTAACCGTGTGTAACCTTCAATATGTGACTCGCGACGTGTTGGTTTTTACTCGCGTTTTTAAGGATTAACCACGCAAAACAAAGAACGTACAGCACGATAAAAGTGATGCGTATATCTCGCCAGATTTATAATATTCACATCACACGCATCAGGCGCATTTACACACCACGCGTCAACACACGCGCAGGCACATACGTTAACGTACGTACGTACGCCTGCCTATCGTTGGAACGTACCGTTGTACAAGGCATTCCATTCTTCGCGATAGGTCAACTTGCCATCCTCTTGCACAAATGTCGTTTATCAACACGCAAAACAGATACAGATCGTTTATGTATATTTCATTCGTTAACAACGCGATCTGCGTTTTTTTGTGTTAACGGATCGACTTGACAAAGCACTCACCGCAAATAATTTTTTCTTTATATTGTCGATACGTCATATATATTCCTCGCCATTTACATATGTGAATTGTGACGTTCATGCTCGATGTATGTACATACAACGTAGACTGGAATCACGCAACTCGCTACTCCGCTCGCTACTCGCTCGCTATTCGCTATTCGCTTGAGTCGCCACGTTTAACAAGCAGCAAGCCGAACTTACATGTAAAGAGATATGGACGACGTTAAATGAATTTAGGACCACTTTTACCAAGCTCCGATTAATTTAATCGTTGATAAGTTGATTAATCCATTGGAAATGACGCGCGTGGTCATTTCCAATAGACTACGCAACGATTACTTGGAGTTTGGTCAAAGTGGCCCTACCAATGAGCATCTTATGTAAATCAATATGGCGACTTTATGCTGGATGCTCATTGGTTTAGCGGTCTTATGCTATGCTTATGCTAAGCTATGCATTTTGTGTGCGATGGCCTTTAAATCAACGCGGTTATGGCTATCAATGCTATCATAAATCAGGAGGTCGATTCTGTATATTTTGAGACGAGGTGAAAATTAGAAAAGTGAACAGATTTACTAGATTTCGACAAATGAACGTGTAGATTCTCTAGTAAATTTCCTCACTTTCGTAATTTTCACCTCGTCCCAAGATGATACAGAATCGACCTCCAGCTTTAAACGACGTTGGTGAAAACGGGCACTAAACGAGCAGAGCGTTCGTTCGATCGTTAACTTTAACTAAAGAGAAAGATAAGAGTGGTCATATGCTCGCGTTTTGGCTGTACCCGAATCCTGTCGGTATGTGCACGTTTTTGTGGTTCTCTTCCGTGCTATGTCCACGATTTTTTGATTCTCTTTAAAAATAAAACCAAAAAATCGTGAATTTAACGGAAGAGAACCAAAAAATCGTGAACATAACATGAAAGAGAACCCCAAAATCGTTGACATTACCACAAAATAGTGGACATAGCACGGAAGAGAACCACAAAAACGTGCACATACCGACAGCATTCGGGTACCCCCAAAACGCGAGCATCATGACCATCTTTCTCTCTGCTTTAATTTACTCTGCTACAAAAACTACTTGTCAGACGCACGTTTGTTAAAGAAAAGGGTTATTTCTTTTAGTATAAAGAATCGTACTCTATATCCGCGAGTTTTGGGACACCCTGTATATAGTCGGTATTATAAGGTATTATAATAAATAATATATATAATCTATTGATTTTACTTTTTCGATTAAATTCAAATTACTATTATTATTAATCTCTCTCTCTCTCTCTCTCTCTCTCTCCTATCTTTCTCTTTCTAAAATTATATATAATTATTTTGTAGTTTATACATAAAAGACGACTGAAAAGCAATAATACATAAAGTACGTATTTTTCAAAATTTTAATTACATAATGTGTTTATTGTTCAATTCTGTTATTTTTTATTTTATGGGATAATGAAAAATTTAATTCAATGTAATGGTTTTCGAATAAATTATATTTATTTCATAATACAATTTAATAGCGATCAAGATTTATTCTAAAAGTGCTTTACAAGCACTTTGTATTTGAAATATAAAATAAATTTTTTATATAACTTGTTTGAAAAAATATATTTAGATGAAATAAATTTTTAGTTGCGTACGCGCACGTATAAATATGTGTTATGTGTCTGTATAATCTTTATATGTATATACATTCCATTACGTGCGCTCATATGATTTTATCACACGTCTGTCATGCAACTTTTTCTTGTTTATCGGTTTATAATATTCGTGCTTCAAAGAAATGTAAACGTATTTAAGAATATAATACTTGAGAAAAATATATAAACACACATGTAAAGAAAGATTTTGATAGAAACTTATTGGTACGTAAGATGTGATGATTATAGTAGTAGAGTACGACACGTGTGTTAAGGCTCTGAAACTTTGAAGAAATATCAAACCAACATAAAGAATATAATGGTTCAAAGCGAATAAAAAAGAATGCACGGGTTTTATACTATACGTCAAACGTATATCGAGTTTACACACAAGATTCCCATACGCATAAAGAAAATTCACATAAAGGATAATATCGTCAAGTCTCTCTAATACGTCACGAATAAAAATGTACGTCACAAACTATAGTGTTACATTAAACTCTGGCAACAAAATTAAGAGAGTTCGGACGTAAAACGGTATATAGTTTTAAATAAAAAAATTTTTTTTTCGAAAAAGTAAAGATCTTCGAAAACAGAATTTGTGTATCCGTTTCTTTAAGATTTTGATCATTAATCATATGATACATCGATATTATTGCGAGAAGAACGAAACATCGCGCACGCAAATATAGAAAAGAGAAATAGAACAAAAATGGAAAATAATTCAGAAACATAGTACGGCGTGTGAAATTTATACGAATAAATTTGCCACTTTTTAATAATATGCTGTACGTGTGTTGATGGATTTTGCTTTGTCAATATATTGATGCGCAAGTGCGTAACGTACGATACTGTGATGAGGAAATACTCATATACTTAGATCTGTTAAGAAAAAGAGTTGAAGAACCTTGGCAAAATCTCGAAGACGGCCAACAAATATTGAGATACGAGAAAATCATATTTATTATTTTCCAATTATTTCTCAATCTCAAGTTGAAATAGTGGTATTCTTCGAGATTTTGTAAAAAAAAATCTTTATCTCGTTATACACATGTACATCTACGTGTGTGTGTGTGTGTGTGTGTGTGTGTGTGTGTGTGTGTGTGTATTACGTGTCTACGTTTACATGACGGCAGAGAAAAATAATTTATAATAATTTTTAACAATGAAAATTTTTGCATTTTTGTCACGTTGTTAAAAAAACAAAGTAATGCAAGTAGTTTGCCGTGAAAAGAAATATCCGATACGTATACTTGAGGGGGTAGACAACTTTGACAAGCAAAAAATTTATTGATTTTTTTTTAAATTAAATATTTAAGAAATAACAATCTGAGTATTTTGGAACACACGTGCTTTATTCCTTCTCTTATTTTTTTCTCTTGCGTACGACAAAGTCGCGATATCCTGCACGAACACAATCTAATTAAGCAGGTAGAGACAATCTTGACAAGCAACGTATTTAAAATTAGAATTATAAAAAATAATTATTAAAAAATAATATAAAGGAACGTATTGGTAATGAAAGGAAGCATATAGTTTAGTAGTTGGTGTGGTGGACATGAAATGTCAAAAACGGATCCAACGATTTCTTTGAAAAAATTTTTTCAAGTTGTTGAAAACAATTTTTAAAATGTGTCGGAAACAGAATTTCGGAAAAAATTATATTTTACTTGCAAAAAAGTATGAAATTGTATTTTTTTAAATAAAATTTAAAAGAATTTTTTTTTCAAATTTTGCTTTCAACAAATTTTAGAGACACACTTTTCTATAGGTTGTGACGTCGTTTTTTCATTTTGTTTTAGATTTTTTGTTACTTTGGAATCATATGTCCACCACCAGCAAAAGAAATACTTATATTTCTTAAATATTTAACTTAAAAAAAGAGGTCTATTTTTTTGCTTGTCAAGCGTGCAGTCTACCTTCTTAATTAGATCGTGTAAATGCAGAATATCGCGACTTTGTATTACGCAAGAAAGAAAAATAAAAGAATTAAGGAAAGCACGTGTGTGCAAAGAGAAAGAAATATCAGTTTAATCTAAATCACAGCACGTCTTCTGTTATTTTTCGTCTATTCAGTCTTTATATTGATAAAGATTGAGATCTGCATAACATCTGTATCTTATCTCTTATATATATATATATATATGTGCAAAAATGAGCTCCACATTTGTGTTTCATCATCATAAAAATGCAACAAACAACATTAAAGATTAAATTTGCGGTATTTCGATTTTCGATACCTTCGGTCCATTTCAGTTCGACAAGTATACGGCGAAATTTGAGGTGTACATTCATAGAATACATCATCTGTGCATGTATATCTCGTTAAAAATATTTGTTTGGAAATATATAGCCTCGACTGAAATTGATTTGTCAGTTCGATTCATATGTATGTAGGTTGTGTTGAACCGACATACAGGTCACACAGCATGACGGGTTGCCCGTTCGTGCAGGCGCGCATGGTCGGTCACAGCTGCGTAGGCGCGTCAAAAGTGAATGTAGCTGTGAATGACCACGCGCGCCTGCACGAATGGGCAACCCGTCATACTGACCTCCACTGTATGTCGCGCTGCAACATATATCGTTTAAGCAATATATATGCACATATACAATATCGATCAAAATATATATATATATATATATAACCTTTTGCTTTTCTATCGAGCTGGCAAACGCAAACGTTCGTATAGGTATCTTTTTGTATTCAATACTCATCTCGACTAGAAATGTTGAAAATTTTCTTCCCTACATCTTGCCATGGTTTATTCTTTTTAACGTCAAAAGTTGGCGTATTCACGACGCACATAACGTTTTCCTTCTTTCGATTGAAGTGTCAGAGGCAAATTCGACTAGACATTTTTACTTTTACTTAATGCTCCGATCGAGCGATATGTAGAAAGAAGGATAGCTTATCGATGCATTGTTGGCCGCATATATTGCATGTGTAAGGATCATCAAACGTGTGACAACCCATATGCATGGCGTACATGATCACGTTGCCGAATATAATCTCGCAGTAATGACAGATGAGCAGCTCGGCATCGAATAAATCGGCAACGGTTTCGTCCTTAGTGTCCTTGATCCTCTGATTTACTTTGCGGAAACCGGCCGTACTGTCTGGCGACGACTCGAAAGACACACCTCCGTTTCGCCTTGGCTCTTGGTCCGTGTTCTCTTTTACCACGCGACGCTCCAACTTGATCGCTTTACCCTTACGTTTGCTGGTGCCGCGGGTGACTTTTGGTGACGTCGCACCACGTTGCGCTAATCCCTGAAACCGAAACTGCGTCTTTCCACGCACCTCATCGGCCATGCGGAGATCCAACGGCACGTTTGATGTAGAATCTCTAGTCGTCTGGTAGTCTAGCTGGGTGGTTTTTACCGCCACGAATGTCGTCGAGGCGTCGCTAGGAGCTTTCACGCTATCTGAAGAGTGATGTTCGCTCATGATGTTGTTTGTCGTGTCGAATATAGTTACAGGCAGACGTTGAGCAAACATATCCGGCATCTTGTTCCTGACATTTAAAATCTTTGCGTACTCCGTTAACGTACCGGACTGCGCGTGATCCGTTCTCCGCACATTTTCGTAGAATGTCGCGTCTTTGCAAAACGAAACGTGACTCGACAGATTAAATGCGGCAACCAAATCTCTGTAATAAGGAAACGTCGCGACAGATGTGTTCTTATTTATGCCACTTTGATTTCTCGAATAAACATCGTTTATTCCGTTTATCGCGGTTACAGTTCGCGGACGCCGAGCGATCGGCGAATAAAGTGACAAGAGTGCGGGACAAGTCACTGATGCTGAACCGAGCTGCTGATCGTCGTTCGCGGTGGTGGTCATCGTCGCGACAGTACTCTTTACGTCCTCCTGCTGCTCTTTAGCGGAAGCAAATAGCTTATTGTGCTTGGGCCCGCGTTTGGTACCGTAGACGTCGATGCGGAACAACGGATTCGGCGAACCGTCAGCGTTCAACACCATCGCCGGCTGATGTTTTTTATTTCGCAGGTGTTTCTTTAGCGCGTTGCAGAACTTGCTCTTGTATGTACAGTCCGCGCATCTGTACGGATAGATGTTGGAGTGCTTCTTTAGGTGGCTGGTCAGCATTGATTTGCTCACGCACGTGTACAAACACTTTTTGCATTTAAACGGTTTGGAGCCGTCGTGATGAGCACTAAGCCAGTGATGGTTCATGTGATGCTTGTACTTGGTAACGAAAGAGCATTCGGAGCATGTAAAGCCTTTGATGTGGCAACGCATGTGCTCCCAATATTCCATCTTTGTGCTAGCTATGAACGTGCAATGCTTGCACGTCTTAGCCTCTCGGAATAATAAGCTTCTGTCTCGCCTCCCGTTTACGTTGTTTTCACGTGGCGTCACGCGGTAAGCACCAAGAGAAGACTGCTCGTCGGTCTGGTGCTCATCTACTGTCTCATGTTCCGTTAGGGTGAATGAAAAACAGCTGTCGCCGTGTGGATCAAAAGGGGATTTAAGGGCTGGTAAATGCGCAAGAACGGCTTTAAGATTGGACGTGTTGCGTTGTTTCGGCGTGCAACGGCTACGTAGATGCTCGGTAAATTCTGGCCTAGAACGTAACGAATCTAACGAATATTTGCCCTCCAATTTTACTAATTTAATATTATTATGATTTTGATTGACGACATTTTACTAAATAATAACGTTCGATCGTCACATTCGAGATCATATATCATATATATATATATCACATGATTAAACAAACGTATAAGCTTGAAATAAAATGCCCATGTACGGTGTGCTTGAGATTACTTGCAAGATTAATCGTATAGCGTGTATATACCTGCTTGACGTTGCGAATACACATAACGGACACTGCAGACGGTCTCGCATAGGATTGATACTCTCGCTGATGGATAACGGTATGATATTTGACACGGTGCTCAACGATCGATCAGCTTGATACTTGTCCATGATGATGATCGGCGGCCGCATAAATTTCTTGGATAACGTGAAATTTTTGTAGATGGGTCGTACTCGCGGTTATACCCGGCAGCAGACGAGTGACACACGCGTAAGAAACGATCGTTGATTTCTTGACGACGTGGAGTGTTGTTTGTGCAATGATCGGTGAAATCGTCGAAATCAAAGAAACTGCTCTCTCGTCCTTTAATTATTTTTTTTCTGTAAAAATATGAGATTGTCCAAGTATTTCTTTTTTTAAGAGACTAATGTTGTAAAATCACAAGTGTCAATATCGAAAAATTTGTAATAGTATATACGTATAACAAATAGTTTGACTAATTAAGCGATAAATATGTATCTGAAATATTCAGGAATTTGTGGAACACGTAATTCTTTTCTTTCATCTAACGTGTATAACGACTAATGTGTGTATAAAAACAGACTTTGAATATCCCTTTGAGAAATATATATTTGTAATATAATTTATTTCTGAGAATACGTTTTGTCTAATCTATTAAAAGAAAAAGAATCTCAATAATCACACAGTTATACATGTATGTATGTACACGTCTGTCTGTGTGTGTGTGTGTGTGTGTGTGTGTGTGTGTGTGTGTGTGTGTGT
>NW_020218963.1:4458-7369 GCF_003070985.1 Temnothorax curvispinosus | reverse complement strand
GTGTGTGTGTGTGTGTGTGTGTGTGTGTGTGTGTGTGTGTGTGTGTGACATGTAAATGTAACGATATTATATGTCCCCTTCTGTACGTACGGAATACCGGCGTGTACATACCTATATAGACCAGGTTATAATATAAAAAAGAAGAGTGTTTTTGTTGATTAGATAAAAAAGACATATCGTCTTAAAATAAGGCTAAGAGAAAACATACAAAGTTTAACGTTGATCGCTTTTTTCGTTTTTCTACAAAAAATTCCTGAAAAATAACTTTCCTTTTTACGACTTGTTATACCAGAATACTTGTTAAGAGAATGTAGAAAGATTTATTAAATCTAAACTTTAGTTTACTACCAGTTGTAAGAAACTTTTATAAGTGTTTCATGTTATGTATGTATATGCATTTATCTTTTAAAATAAAATTTAAAATATGTAATATTTAAAATTTTTGTTTATTACAGTTTTATTGTTTGATCTCAAAACTCACAATTTATTTTCATCGTTCCATACTTGATACACGTGTTAAGTTGTTTAAAAATATAATTATATGGTGCACGTCGTACGACGATAGAAGATCGTTACCGAGATTTTTGTTAGAAAGGAAGCTTGCGCACGTACTCACCATGATATTTCTTTATTCTTATAGGCAAACATGGTTTTCGGATAATGGAGACATCATTTTTCCCTGACAATGTACAAATATATAAATATTAATATGTGATGAATATAATAATATGTGTAAAATATGTGCAACAAGATCAACTCTTTTGTTTTTAATAGCCTCCATTGTGATGAAATCAAAAGTATATTTATGATCGATAAAAATCAATAAACATTTTTCTTTAAAATATTTAATATTCAGTGAATAAAAGAAGAGTTAACTTTCAACATTTGTCTGCTGTGATATCTTGCAAAATTCGCGTGACCAACATTATCTAGTCAAGGTCGAGAGAACCGACGACGTATAGTAGTATTTCGAAATTCCAAACGAGACATATATATACTTTAAGATCATAACACGGAATAGATGAATAGAAGGACGCCGTGAACGGCAAAGGGCCGATTTTTCATAGAACGTTTACGCGGAAATGGACATTACAGAGGATCATTAGAATCGCGTACGCGCACAACAGAAGACGATACGAAGAAAATGTCGGAAAGTTTGATATATTTAATCTAGCAGAACACTTTATGCGAATAAAAAGTAAAAAAAAAGATGATATATTAAGCCATGAAATCATACCGTAGTATAATTTATTATATATTTAGTCTCACGTATTCAAGCAATAAAAGCAAATTAAAATAGTAATCTTAGTAATCTTAACAACGTGTTAATCAACACACGGAGATAAAAACATATTAGGATATATAAGATTGTCAAAAACAATGGTAAAAATAGTAATAATTTTATTTTCTCTTTTAATAATTTATATTTTTAAAAGTTTATATTACATTACTGTTTTGTGGAGCTTTGACAGAATAAAAAGTAACGTGACTGTTTTCAAATCAAAATTATCAAGTCAAGTTTAATTTTATTTTTTTCACTGTCTTTCGGATATCTATTATGAGTTTATATTAAATTGATACTTTTCGACGTGTGCGTAAACTAAATAAACAGTTTCACGGTTCTGATAATCAAAACAGCGTATGTCGAATCAAGTGTATAAATGAAGAAAAAAAATCAAAACCGCACTCAAGTTACAAACAGCTTCGAAAACAAAATTCCTCGCTCTTGTTCTTATATTAGACGCAGTGCTTTCAAATTTGCGAAGCATTTGCGTTTCTTCTTCTTTGTGTAGCAATAAATTTCTTTTCGCAGTTAGTTTTAGAATAATATTTGATAAAATTTACACGTAATTTAGTAAATCGATAGATCACGTCACATGCCATTGAAACAATTTACAATATTGATTAATCCGCTTAAATACAATTTGAAAGATGTTGGAATATTATTCATATAAGAAGGAAATTCTACTTGATAGATTATCAGTAATAAAAAATAATTATTCGATCAAACCTGGATGCATTTCACAGTCATATCTCACACCGCGGCTCCGCTCAGAAATTCTCTTTGATTACGAGAGGCATTTAAAAGTGTACAATACTTTTAAATATATCAAAAAACCACCAAACACTTGCAGTTAAAGCCACAATGTGCTATCAAGCGTTATTCTTCGCCGATATGCACCGATATGAATTTATGAACGTTGAATATATTTAAAGGAACGACAAGAGCTTGAACTAACAACGACATTCCAAGTCCCAAAATGGAATAGCTATTTATTCTTGGGTCTTGCCGATGGGGTAGTGTCATCTCTTCCCTCTCTCGTCCCTCTCTACCCAATCACGATCCATCTATCCTATCCTTTGGATTAATAGACGATTCGGCAAACGCTGTTCTCCATTCTCCCACTTTTCTCTCTCTCTCTCTCTCTCTCTTTCTCTCTCTCTCTCTCTCTCTCTCTCGACAATGATGGCTACTGAACATATATCTTTTGCCAAAAAGTTATCTACTATTGCTCCATCTGCTGCGTAATCAAGTCTCTTAATTATTTCACATGCTTCTTGTTTCAGTAAATATTTAAAAAATTATTGTTACAAACTCGCTAATTAATTGTGCATCAACTCTTTCAAGAGTTTATATATATATCTAGATATATAATATATTCCGATTTACTTTTACATCTTTGTGGAAATTAATATTTACTTGTAAGATAGAGAGGTATAGAGAAAGAGAAATAAAAATTTTTAATACATATATAAAATAAAACAAGGTTTATTAATTCTACAGACCATATAAATTTTATGCTTTTTTAATCAAGTATATATTAGATCGAATGATAAAAGATGGCATTATCTTGATATATTTTACACACACACACACACACACACACACACACACACACACACACACACA
>NW_020218963.1:0-4448 GCF_003070985.1 Temnothorax curvispinosus | reverse complement strand
CACACACACACACACACACACACACACACACACACACACACACACACGCACACATGCACCATTAATAGTATTATAACGTCTTTTTAAAATATTGATTTCATTGTTTTTATATCAAGTTTGCATCTTGTTACAGAGTTACAGAGATGTAAATGCAATTGATTGTCATGCGTTCTTCGTGAGACAGGAATACGACGGTGCAACATATTTTTATTTTTTTTTGTTTAAATTGTGAATAGAAAAATATTTTCCTGAACCTTGAAACTTTGCGTAGGCGTGCAAAAAGGGTTAGGCGCAGCTGTTCGAACAATTATGTTATTCTATTTAGGTAAGAATATGTGTGTGGAATGTAGCTTTTAAGAACAATGCTTGCTCAAGATACGTGTTTGCATTTATTTGATCGCGGATGAGTAACAATATGGAAGCACGGACAGTACGTGAATCAACATTTTTTTATTTTTTACCATATATTACAAACCTCTTTCTTTTAAAGAAATATGAATAATAGAATATACATTAATATATTATATGTATATTTAATTAAATACTTTTTATTTATTTTTCTTTATTTCACGAACAAGAACACAAATTCTTAACGGTATATATATGTATAGTAATTATTATAAATACAAGATGTTGTGAAAAAACAAATATGGAATACTTTTGATTTTGTTCGAACACGAGCAAAAGAGCTCAAGTTTGAAATTATTGTGAATTTGCACGTAGGTATTTTACGAAAATATTCGATCAAATCTACAAAATTTGAAATGACACGCTACGGATAGACTATTGTTATAGTAAGGATCATCGCCGGTAGGCCCTTTGTCACGCGCGGTAGAGTGCAGGCTGCAACGCGCAAATGGCGTTTTTTTCCAAGGACAAACAACACAGCTGACCTATGCCGATGGCTTTGACCTATTCTTATAATTCATCTGCCGAAACTACTACTTTGGTAGTGGAATGTCACATATATGTTTTCACGTTTCAAGTTTTCAATGTATGAATCAATTTTGTTGAATCAAATAGATATTGGAAATATAGTGTATAGATAATTCTTGGTCATTTTGATAAAAAGTTTGATTACTGCATTTATTATTAAAGATGACTAACCAAACTCTGATTTTTTGTTAATTTAATCGATTAATAATTTATCAGGTAATACGTACATAATACAGATTATAATTGTTAATATGGATAGAATTACCTATATATATTTTTGATACATGGAAAAAATTAAATAAAAAACAACGAATTGTATAAAGTTGGAAATTTTACCGAAAGCAATTTTGTTGATACAAATAATTGCCGAACAAGTTGAGCAGAATTTGATTTACTCATAAAAGAATATTATATACGATGCCTGAAACTACTTGGATTTTGGGGGGAAGAGGGGAGAGAGAGAGAGAGAGAGAGAGAGAGAGGGAGGGAGAGAGAGAGAGAGAGAGAGAGAGAGAGAGAGAGAGAGAGAGAGAGAAGCGATGTATCGATTATATTAGACTTTGTAATAATTTTATAAGCTAGAACATATTATAATGGTTTATCTGCCCGCCGAAACTACTACATATTATAATATGTTCTAGCTTATAAAATTATTACAAAGTCTAATATAATTGATACATCGGTCCTCTCTCTCTCTCTCTCTCTTTAAACAACATGTAAATACCTATTTTACGAGAAATGTGAAAGGAAAGTTTTATATGTAACAATTTAATGCTTATTATTATTATTATTAATAAATTAAAAGATTAGAATTTGGAAAACTTCAATAATATAACTTGATAATTTATATTGAGTTTCTTATTTATGTGATATTATTAAAATTAAACTTAAAAATTTTGTTTTAATAATTTTGGATAAAATTCCGAAAACGGTCCACCTCCGATTTCGATAAAACTTTGTAAAAAGCTTCATTTTGGGTTAAAATAAAGCGAAATTAGGCGACTTGTGTACAAAAAAGTCATTTTTAAAAATAAAATAGTAAAAAAATAGTTGGTACGATATTTATTTAATAACGTATATGTTCTTACGTTATATTTGTTCTCTTCTATAATATTTTTTATTATTATATTTGTATCTATTTTAAAACGTTTTCATATATAAAGTTTAATTTTTAACACACTTTCCAAATATTATCCAACTGTAATATTAAAAATTAATGTCAATATTTTAATAATACAAAGACGGTAGTTTAATTGCAATCAATATTGGAGAGCGTCTTTATGATGTAATAAGGACATGTGTGTGTGCTTATTTGCGCAGCAATTCGCACGAACTTTACATTTTGTCGTGTGCTATGTGAGACCGATTATGAGGGGTCCTGGACACAGTCGCGTAACTTGATAAATAAGCAGCAGAAGGTCATAGAAGAAGGGTCAGTCGATCGGACAATACCGTGTGCACGACCTTTTCACCCCGGGGTTAATATGTGGGCGCCTAAACATCGGCAACCGGACAATGTAAAATTTATAGGACGATTTATTACATACACGACTCACATACGCTATCATTGTCCTCTTTGATTTCAATAGACATCGGCCAAAGGAAGAAATTTTTGCAGAACGACCGGCTGGCTAAAAGTTGCTGCACGGTACTTTTCACGGCCTTATAGGAATTTGGTTAACATATTGAGATTTATCAAGTGCCTTGAGATAATCTTGCAAAATTTTGGTAAAATAATTCTGCAATTCGCTACCTCTGAATAAACTTTTAATTTCTGTCCAATCTGGTGTGGATCTTGTTTAAACAAATACAAATATATACATTTTCTGTGCTATACATTTAGTAGTTGTAACATGTATCCCTCTATATACATACATGTTGCGTGTATCGCAAGACACAGCAACAGCTATACATACGGTACATCTCCCCGAGTTGTGTTTTTGTTTGCCAGATAAAATTAAAAAAGCAGTTGATTAGCCACGTCCATTAGTTTCTACGAGTCGTAAAACTTGACCGGGACGTGGAATAAAAAGTCTGTGCAGTTTTGTCGAGTTGTTGGAACAACGATGCGTCGTCGATTCCTTCTCTAACGTACTAGGAAGATTGATAATAGAAATCGCTTCAAATGGACATGTCTGCAAAAAGTACGTTGGTTCATCATCATTCTAAAGAACGTTTCAATACTTGTTAACAAATATAATACGATATATTAATTTTATCAAAAATAAAATATATTCAATGTGCAAGTTTCTACTTGCACACTTTTTTTTATGGATAGAGTATCATTAAAGATAGATTGGTGTTGAATTTGGCAATGATTGATGAAGGGGTTACCAATTTTTGCCTAAAAAGTGTACAAATCATACACGTAATCTTATATATAAGGTATCATTAAAGGGAGGTAGTTTTGAATTTGGCGATCAAAATTATGGACCTTTGATCGCGTATAAAGCTGGGTCTAATCAACCAAATCTTAAAATATTATATATGAAATAGGGGTAGAAAAGACTGAAAAATATAATAAAATTAGAAATAGATTGATATCTCCAAATTTGCGGAAGTTAATATGTTCAGAGTGTTCTAAAATGTCGAAATATTGCATTAAAATTGCATGTCCGTATGTATATATATGTGTGTGTGCAGACTTGACTTTATTTCAACGTTTTTTACCGTATTTTATTTTATTTCTTCGTATTTAACCGTATTTTTATTTTATTTCACCATATTTTACCGTGTTTGACTTTATTTCAACGTTATTTACCGTATTTGATTTTATTTCGCCATATTTGACCATTTATTTATTTTATTTCACCATATTTTACCGTGTTTGATAATTTAAATTTTAAGTTACGTATCGTGGCAGTAAATTTTAAGCGCCACGTATCGCGGCGCCGATTGGTTATTCTGCAGGCCCGCGAGAGTTATATTTAATTTAAATTTTAAGCGCCGCGTTACGCGGCGCCGATTGGTTATTCTGCAGGCCCGCGAGAATTATATTTAATTTAAATTTTAAGCGCCGCGTTACGCGGCGCCGATTGGTAATTCTGCAGGCCCGCGAGAGTTATTTAATTTAAATTTTAAACGCCGCGTATCGCGTATCGTCGTTGTTCTGCCTGCAGGTTTCTAGGGAGTTAGATCTAATTTAATCTTTAAGCGCCAGGTATCGTGGCGCCGAATTAAATTTTAAGCGCCACGTATCGTGGCGTCGATTGGTTGTTCTGCCTGCAGGCCCCTAGGGAGTTAGATCTAATTTAAACTTTAAGCGCCGCGTATCGCGGCGTCGATTAATTGTTCTGCCTGCAGGCCCCTAGGGAGTTAGATCTAATTTAATCTTTAAGCGCCAAGTATCGTGGCGCCGAATTAAATTTTAAATAGTTCACGCATACACTTTCCACGCGAACCGAGGTTCACGCACACCCCCCCCGTGCTTTCGGAGGAGGTGCGGTAGTCCCGAAATATTAATGTTTATGCCGGGGGTCTCGTCCGGATGAATAACATGGTAGTCGTGCTCT
>NW_020218962.1:0-8050 GCF_003070985.1 Temnothorax curvispinosus | reverse complement strand
ACATTTCTGAAACGCAAATGAATTTCAATGGTTGCCCAAGTAGCAGAATGACGTCAAATGACGTATTAATAACGTCTTAATGACGTCTCTAACGTCAATAACGTCATCCTGGGTGCGTTCAGCAGAAAAAGCAACACAGCGAACGATCAGTAATTTTTTTAAATGATTGGACCTTGCCTTCAATTCTTCTCTGGATCCACGTGTAGAAACCAATTGTAATAAAGAATTATTGAGCGCTCATTGAGCTGCTTTCTCCGCTGAACGCAGCCAGCTCACTTCTTCCACGGTAAGAAATCACCGCCTTTGTCTGTTACACATATCTGCAACACATACCAGTTCAAACTGCTCGTGTGACACACTCATGTAAATGATCAGAATACCACTCATAACATAACTCAACTAGAGACTTCAAATAACAACTCATTGAAACGCAAAATTTTCTACGGCGCCAGATTCGAATAGAAGGCATTACTTTCGTACCGACCTTCGTATTTATACAATTACATTAGTAAAAAATTAAAATAAAATTATATAACCTGTACTAATGTATATATGTATCAATATACGTACATTAATATTCATGGGAACCTATGTTGAAATAATACGTGTATTTATACGTTACATGTACACAATTGTTAAGTGTGAAGCTGTATATCGTGCAATATGCGATCTTGAGTGGTACAAATTGGAATCAAGAAAAGCGAGGAATCTTATTTTGTTAATGGTACGAGCCAACGAACCGTTTTGCATCACAGCAGGAAAAATTTTTCCCTTAACAATGGCTACATTTTGCAGCGTAAGATATAATAATTTCTAGTTTAACTTTTTGCTTTCGTACCAAATACAATTTAACTTATTTCCCTATTTAACACATTCTGTGCCGCCGTGGATGGCCCACGCTGTATTTTTCGATGTGAGTGCATAATTATGATCTATGGTGCAATATTGGTATTGTAGTCCATAATATCATACCATGCCGCTCTGCGATCATGTTTTTGATTTGAGATATCGAATCATTACAATCTTTTATTTCTTACTTTATTTAAGAATTATCGATTAATATATAGAAATGTTAACAAGCTGGGCACAATACAAGAAATTTAACTACAAAAGTTTTAATATTTTTTAAGCACTATCCCAACTGTATTCACTTATATCCTGTTTTAACGTAAAACAGCATTATGTATCACTTTAGTTATAAAATATTTATTGATTAAATAATTATTAATAAACATTTGTATAAAATATCAATTTTATTAAATAATTAACTTGAAAAGTATATATTCTTGCTGTGTTCTGAATAGCATTTAGCCACATTAGACGTTCATCATTATAACAATAACAATTTTTTACTCATTATAAAATACATTTTATTTTACAAATATAATAACCATGCCGCATTGGTTACGGATAATCTACGTGGACGACAAATGAAATTGGTCCGGCTCGGAACATGTTAATTTTGATCAAAAGCAGTCAATTACTAAGCAAACATGAATGTAAAAAATTGTTATAATTATTATTATAACATAGTATAAAAGTGTAACTAAAGTTATTTTTGCGAATATTTTTTTCCATATTATATCTAAATAATAATGATATACTTTCTTTCAGCTTTTAAAAACGTCGGCTGGATATATATCGTTTTTACTAGCAAAAGGAAGTTGAAAATCACGTTAATATGCTTTTATTCAGTCATTCCATAGAAAAGACAAATGTATATGCAATAAAATATTTTCAAACAAAAGCTAATAATTATGTCTAATTATGATTAATAAAAATAAAGTTTCGTGTTATTTACATCGATGTTTATTATTTATTGGAAATTATATTATTATGTATCTTGATAGGTGATAGTTTTCAATATTTATTAGGAAAATAATTCAATCAAGTTCAGAGGTTTCTTTTGGGGGGGGGGGGGACACTTTCAAACGATTTAAATAATTTTTTAATTATCAGTAGTTTTTGTGTGTATAACTAAATTTGGTGACAATTATAAATCGATGTAAGATGGATCAACCTATATAAATATTTCGATGAGATTATTACTGTTTGCTCTAATTTTAGCAATTAAAGAGATGAAAAGAAGACGGATAAATGCTCAACGTAAACGTTTACATTATTTATGTCAATGTTGTATTCGTGTTGTATGTAATAATCAGTATAGTATTTCTTAATACATGAAATTTGCATTTGCTTAATAATCACATTTTTTTTTTAAATTTTATGTGAAAAAATGTTTTGAGTTCTGAAATATAAAATAAGTGAACTAATTATATATTTTTTATTTAACAACATTTCAAAACTTGCACATAACATTATTTATTATGACCAACATAAAACAATTCTCATATAATAATGATAATAACTTGATATAGTAAACGTCGTTTTCGTATTATACTCTATAACTCTATATGATCGCATCGCGTTTATTACCTTGCAGAAAGTTAAAATTCGAAATATTCCAAGAAATATTCTCACCGATGTAGTTTATGAACTGCATCTTTTTTACAGCGTAATCGGCTTTCTTTTCCATGCAAGTTTTTTGTCCCCTTGTTGCCTCTACAGAAGGTCTATTAAAAATTCAACGACACGTCGTTGTCGTTGGTCACAAAATGATATGCGTGACAGAACATTATGGAGTTGGAAAAACTTGTATAACAAGTTCGATGAACATGCTACGACCCAACATATCTCCCTGTTTATTAGTACATAGGCATTAATATTTTTGTGATCAATTCTTATGCCCGTAAAGTTTTGTACGAACTGAAAAAACGCTATCAACTGGGGAATAGAGTATTTGTAATATTTAATACATTCTTCAACGTAGTAACCATCTGTTATATTCACATTACGAGCATGCGTGTTAACCACTTTGCGCAACGAAGTTGCAATAACTGAATTTTTCCACATTAGTCTTCGACATGTACGTTACCGAACATTCGGGTTACAGAGGTATCGAGCATTTATCATGTATTATAATAATTTTCGAATTATAATGAAAATTATAGATAATGATCTTTGTGCAAACTTGTGAATTACAGATTTTTTTTTACTTACGCATAAACTTTTTTTTTCACATTATACATGTTCAGAATTTTTAATCGTGAATTGATTTAATATTTTGATCAGAGACTTTTAAGTTTTATATGAAAAACCATAGCCTATATTATACTAAAGTCTTAGTGCTTCTCAAATTATTAATTTTCAGAATTTTTTAAATATTTCTTATATCTATAACAATATTAAGTAGATATAATAAATTTAAATTAATTTGATATTATAATATTGTCAAACATTTTAATTTTGTAACATTAAAACATCGCTAGATTTTGTGTGGGCAATTGAACTGAATCGACTCGGTTTGGAACTGATCGGTTTATGGCCAAGGACCAATGAGACAGTTAAGAATACCTTCGTTTCTGATCTTCGTGTGGGCATGATTTTCTTTGTAATAACTTTCCTATCCATTATTCCTCTTTTATGCTCCTTTGTACAAGTTTGGGGCAACATGATACTTATGATAGACAACCTCCAAGTTACTTTACCTTTAATAGTGGTTTCGCTGAAACTTGTCATCATACGATGGAAGCGTACAGGTATGTCTAAAATTAATATACAGTTTAGGTTTAGACTTTCTCGTTTTTTGCTTCTTCGCCGAATTATTTATTGTATTTAATTTCTAAACTGTATTTTAGTAGGGTAAACTCGGGTAAGATGGCCATACAGGAAAGATGGCCAACCTATGTTCTTTTAATCTAGCTCGCCATGAAACATCGAATGGCCAACATGGGTTGGCCATCTTTCCTGTATGGCCATCTTATGCAAGTTTACCCTATATATCAGGATTGATGGTAAATTAATAAATAATGAAATATATTAATAAATTTTTTATTTATTTAAGAATAAGTAATTATAGAGCTTGCTAAGTATATAGGTTTATACTTTTTCATATAAATTGCTAATGTTTTTTTATACGTACAAGTTTATAACATTTTCAAGCTGTTGTACTTCTCGTAAATATGATGGCGGAAGATTGGATGAAATTAAAGATAGACTCAGAAAGAGACGTGATGATAAGACGAGCGCGAGCGGCGCGATTGATCGTAATCTGTGGATATTTTTTGATGATATTCGTATTCGTCGTGCTCATCGTTCTTCCTTCTTTCGGTCTACACTTCAGATATATAACAAATCTTACGAATCAGGAAAGACTGTTACCATTTCAGGCATATTACTTCTATAACACAGATAGAAGTCCACAATTTGAACTTGCGTTTGTGATTCAAGCTACGACGATGTTTGTAGGCGCAATAACTTATACCTCGGTAGATGCCTTTCTTGGACTTACGATCCTTCACATCTGTGGCCAATTGGAGAATTTCAAATATCGATTAGACAATTTGGTATCGTGCAAGGATTTCGATAGCACTCTGCGCATTAACGTAGAGACTCATTTACGGATAATAAGGTATTTCCATGGTTTATAATTGTCACAATAGCGTCACGATAACATTACAAACGATAGATATTAGTAGTCATGGTATAAGAAATTTTGTTAATTCTTTCTTAATTAATTCTATTTTTTATGATATCTCTTTTTCTCTCTCTTTCTTTTTGTATGTGAACTATTTAATGTAATTCTTTCTGTGTTCTACGTATTTATATTACATTAATAAATACAATTCTTAAACGTACCAACATGTATTTTGTTTCATTGAATATAAAATCTTTCTAAACATATTTACATTTATAGATTTGCCAGTAAGATTGAAGATATATTCACTTTAATGATGTTGGGACTAGTATTTTATTTTGGTATTTTATTTTGTCTATTTGGATTTCTATTGGTTACTGTAAGTGTGAATGAAAAGAGAACCTAAAGAATGTATATTAATTATGTAATTAATTAAAAATATAATTTTATTAATTAGCAGTAATTAGCAAGATGTATTATCCAGGTGATTAATGGAGACGAGATAGGTGACATATCTCCTTCACGAGTATGCTTTTTGGTGATTGGAATCTTTACTCTATTGGCGCATACATTGCTTTATTGTGGTGCAGGGGAAATTATGGCAGAGCAAGTAAGTTGTAATATTTATAATATACTCATTAATAAATAAAATATAAACTTAACACTTTTTAGTTTGTTTTTAATTTACATTGTAATCAATTTACACACACACACACACACACACACACACACACATTTATACGTATATAAAATAACAAATAGCATTATAACGGTGTTATAAGCTCGGTAATTCGTGTGTAGCTCAATAACTATTTTTATATACTTTAAATAAAATTAGATTATCACTTCTCAGATTTTCTTTACTTTTTTCTTATTTTTATTTTTAGATACAAACAAAGAATTAGTTAAAAATTCTAATTAATTTTAATTTATATTTATGGAATGTACTAAATGTTTAAATTTTATTGAATATAATAAAAATACTGAATCAACGCATTTATTCATATGTGTTTATACGTATCAAGTGTGAAGCAGTATACCACACTATGTGCAATCTTGAGTGGTACAAATTGGAATCAAGAAAAGAGAAAAATCTTATTCTATTAATGATACGTGCCAATGAACCTTTTCGTATCACTGCGGGAAAGATATTTCCACTAACAATGACCACATTTTGCAGCGTAAGATTATTAACAATTTAAATCTTATATAAATAACTGTTTATATATAAAATTTATGTATCGCTACTAATTAATACTTATCACTAATCTCTCCTCTGAACAAGAAAATGATTATATATTCTGATATTTACATATATGTATATATTTGACTTATTTGATATATTCCAAAAAATTAAAAAGTTATTAAAATTTTACATTACTTTCTACTTTATATTATTTCTAAATTAAGAAATATTTTTTAGCTATTAAAAACGTCAGCTGGCTACATATCATTTTTACTAGCAAAACGCTAGTTCATGAGAAACGTATGGTATATTACTTATTCGGAAGTAAGCTAAGAAAATAGGTATAAATAAAGTAATTAGAAATAATTTAATAATTATGTTAATCAGGGTAGGAGTAAATTTGTTATTGATTGTAAATTATATATTGTGAATGGATGTAACGTTTATCAAATATTCTGATTTAGAACGTGCTCTTAAACTCATGACGTGTCTTCTTATCAGTTAATGAACAAGTCAATAATCAGATAAACATATTTTACATATATTAAAATTATTATAATAAATAATATTTTTATGTAGTTATAAAATTGTTCACGATAGAACACAATACGTAATTGTATTTTAAAAAATAAATGCACATAAATTTATTAATAATTGTTATAATTATTGAAGGACAATTTAAAAACTTTTCTGATAAGAATGCATTGCAATATAATAATAACGATATTATAGTTCTATAGATCCAATGGTACACGCACTTCACATTTATTTACGATATTATCAAGAAATGCATATGTCTCTTCAATAGACATTCACAGTTTTCATATTGCTTATAGGACACTCTCTCTATATGTATATCCTTTTCCTCGCATCGCACTATTTCTCTAATATTTTTTCTGAATTTCTAGCTTTTGCAAAAGTATAATATTATACCCAGCAACTATACACATATGTCTCTATGAAATGAATACGATCGTCGTTACGCGAAGTATGAGAAAACTTTTAGCGTGTAATTTGACGCGTATTGGTGATGTACGATGTACATACCATGCACAATACAATATACCTCCCTTCTTATTAGCGTGAACGTTGTTTTTTGTGACTTATTCTTATGTTCGTAAAGTTTTGGAACGAAAGGAACAGCTGTTATCAAATGGGAATAGCATTTGTAATATTTAATGCATTCTTCGACGAAGCAGCCAGGTTATTGCACTCACATCGCGGACATGCGTGATAAACATCTTTGGCACTAGTATGGCAAGTGAGCGTCTTCGCATTAGTCTTCGGCATGGACATTTCCAAACATTCAGGGTACAGAGGTAGCGAACATTTGATATGTATCTTTTGCGAGTAAGAGCGAGAATTTCCTGAACATTTTTTGGATTAGTATAATTGCTATATTTAAATAAATACTAGTATTTAATATATAAGCTAGGATTGTGTGTGTGTGTGTGTGTGTGTGTGTGTGCCTATAAATATTTTATTTCGCAAATGTGATGTTTGCAAAAAGAGATATTCTTGAATATTGTTATAAAGTTGCTATAGTTTTTAGAATTCTTTCGTAATCTTTAATAATTATACGTGCCCGAAATTAAAAATTCTTGTATAATTTTCTGAATTTTTAGTTTTAGAGTTTCAAGATATCGTAAATTTCATTTATTAAATAAATTTAAGTATTAAATAATAATTATTAAAATTAAGTAAATTTTTTTCTAATATATATAACTTTAACTTGTTACTAGATTTTACGTGGGCGGTTGAATTAAATCGCTTGGGTTTAGAACTGATCGGATTATGGCCCAAGAGCGATAAATTATCTAAAAATAAATTCGCTTCCGATCTTCGCGTGATCATTATTTTCGTTATAGTGGGCTTTGTCTCTGGTATACCTCTCACATGCTCCCTTATACGAGTTTGGGGGGACATGATACTTATGATAGACAATCTCCAAGTTACTTTACCATTTCTAGTGGTCTTGTTGAAACTTGTTATTATGCGATGGAAACAAACAGGTATGATTGGAATTATTTATGTAACACAAAACTATCAAAAAAGTTTATATTTATTATACAAAATATATAAAGCTTAACGTGTTTTTAAAGGTACTTGCCTTATCTTTAAAACGTGACGCGATGTGGGATGGTCCTGCAGTAAATGATTATTTTGCTATATTTCAAAGCACTTTTATCCATCATAAAAATGATGGCAGAAGACTGGATGGAATTGAAGACAACAAAGGAGAGAGATGTAATGATGGAACGAGCACAGATTGCCAGAACTATTGTCATTAGCGGATACGTTCTAATGGTATTGGCGTTCATTGTGATCATTGTTCTTCCGTGTTTTGGCTCAACGTTAAGGCATTTGACAAATATCACGGATCCGGG
>NW_020218961.1:0-22044 GCF_003070985.1 Temnothorax curvispinosus | reverse complement strand
TTCGCGAGTGGTCGACAACGTCTATACCATCGGAAAGTCCACTTTCCACAGACTCATCGTTATGGATTTCAATCCGCGGCGTATTCTGTAATCCACATTTAAAATATACTTGAATAATATGTGTTTTATCACTGTATGTGGAAATATTTGAATCAGTTATATTGTGTAGCGCAGAAATATTAACACTAGAACTATCGGAGATTAATCTATATTTATTTCTACCGGAGAAATCTCAGAAAAGAAAAGAGAAAACAAATTAATAAAATTAATCATCTATGTAATTTTAATAAAAGTCAGGGAAAATTTTAGAAATTAAGATGTTTTAAAAATGAGTAATAAATTATTATAAAATGTCAAACGGAACATTTTGACACCCCTTGGTAATTTTAGTGCAAATCTATCTAGGGTATATGACAGAAAAATTAATTATTTCCTACTTACAATTAGAGCGATGTTCCACGGTGAAAAATAAAATTCGCGGACATTCTAAATCTACTCTGTTTTCGAGAGAGCGAAGATACGTTTCTTAATGCGATTAGTTTCTTCATTGGAATACCAGCGCTAACGGGGCGTCAGCTTAATATCGATTTCAACGCGGCTCGCTTTGTAAACGTACCTCGACAGAGAGACGTTGGTTCGAGTCGCAATTACCGATGTCACTGAGGTCCCAATCCTCCAATTTACTCGGATCGTACTTTATGAATCCGCCGTCGGTGACCTCGTTCTCGCTCGAGTCCAACTTGCCCAGCACCTGATATAGCGACAGGTGCTCGATGCTGCCACGTCGCGGGATGTAGTCCTCCAAGCACACGCTGGTTTTCTACAATCGACAAATGACACGAGTGTAATCATCGTCTTAGTTCCGTAACTCTCTTGATACGCCAATACGGCAAAACAAATCAAATTAAAAAGTTGACGGAAAGAGAAATGAGGAAACACATAGAAAACGTAACTTTATCAAAAAAAATCTCTTCAATGAAATATAATGAAATGCCGCGAGGAACTTTATACATATTCCAAGTGCAAAGAAAATTTGAACGATTGTTTTATACGATGATGATTGTATAACAATTTAAAAAAATGTAATTGTGTGTGACGATAACAGTTTTCGCAATTGCACATTTTTTTCTTGATAGACATCACGACGTTTCAAAATTTTAGCGTTCGATCAGTGAAATAAAATGGTGGGGAATGATTGTACTGAACCTCGGAAAAGGGCGACAGGAAAGATTCGGCCGGAAGCGAGACCGTACTGCATCTGACGGGTCTCCTCGACTTCATTTTCTCTCCCACACCTCCTTCGTCGTTCGCCGTGCTTCTCGGGGGATGCCTAGACACGTCCAGCTCATCGTAATTCGGCAAGCTAACGGTGCTGTAGTTCTTTGTCCTTGTATTTGTTTCCGGTCTGTCGTCGTCTCTCGAGGAATCCCTGATCCGCCTCTCGAGCTCCTTCGACTTCTGTCTGTCCTGGCGATTAGGAGCCGAAGTGTCCTTGATCGATTGATTCCGGGCGCATCTCTCGTATTCTTCATTCTCGAGAGCTTTCCGGTGATGGTGGCCCGACTCCGAAGTCCTCGAAGTTTTCTTGTCGCCGGGCGTTCTCTTGCCGGAAACCACCTCGCTAGATATTATCCTTCCGGTGCCGTTAACCTGTCGAGGGAAGTCATTACTTTCGTTATCAAAGTTGAATAGAACGAGAAATTCGAATGAGATTAGCGCAATTCCTAATAGTACGCTGCATTTATTTTTCGCTTTTTATTTTTTTCGCATAAATTGGACGGCGCCGTGCAGAAACGAATTAATTTATCAATATTATTTTAAATAAATTGAACATAAAATAAAATTTCACATTGCAGAATGTATAGTTTTTTCTTAAATTTATAAATAAGGGAAGTAGGCAAAACACAGTCGCTAAATTGGATAATTTGAATAATATTTAATTACTTTGTTTAATTTTTAAAGCTTAATTTGCACAATGTGTTTTATTTTCAATATCTTTCAATTTCCAGAAGAGATATGTTTTATATTAGTGTCTTCCTCTTGATGTTTTTAAATTTTAAATTTGTTCATTTGTTATTTATTACAAGTCATACAATACAATACTTTCTAAAAATCATCTTTTTTGATTGTAAAATTGTTTCCTTGTCCTATCAAATATAATATGACAATTTAAGCTCGATAACATTTAATAATACGATAATATTAGTGTGTTATAATATATGTGTGTTATATATTACGCATCCGCGTTTGATTTTCTATGTCAATACGAATTCTATGCCGATTAAAATTCGATATAACATCAAAATAAATTAGTGAAGACGTGAATGGGCCAACAAGCGCCGTTTCAAATTGCGCTGTATCAAAATGATGACGTGACGTTGATTCGCCAACTCTTGGATAACTTGGAGGAACATCAATTACGATGAACTAACTCGCCTTATGTTCGTAAATCTCTTTCAACCTTCGACTGTCATGCTTCGGATCTTCCGTGCAGGTCTTTCCCGCTCCCCGCGCCTCGACGTCACCGTTCTGGTCGCTGCTACCCGTCTTCGGCGATCTGACCGACAAGTATAACGGTTCCTCGCACGTATCGCCGCGTCTCAAATTATTGGTCACGTTCTCAGGAATCTCGTCCGGTTTCGGCGGCAAGGGCCTGCTCCTGTTCCTTTTTTTTCGCCTCGGAGGTGGCACCGGAGTGACGTCCTTCAGATTGGAACCTGCGGCGTTACATTTATCCGAATAAACGCGGTTACCGCGCGGCGCTCGTTATACATCTACTCCTCTATCTGATACAACGATACGCTCACGGCATACAGATTGAATGACTTTAACGACTTTAATAATGCCCAACAATATCGGCGGCCGTTACCCGCGCCATCGTCGCAGCGTTAACGCGACTCGTTAAAGATCTATACGTAGTACAGCGATAAATTATGCGGGCTTATGTCTTACGCTCGGACAAGAAACGGAAGAGACGGCCGCGCGCTGACGCTCACGACTTAAATTTGCGAGAGCCAGTCCCTGCGGCGCTCACTCCTGTTACGGCTTATAACCGGGCACTTGAAATAGAAATTGCGTTCTGTACCGAGACGATGGGAAGGCAGCGATGCAGCGATATTCGCACCAGCAATTTTACGTGACATCACGTGACGTTTCTATACATTCAATCTCGTGTCTGTAATTCTCTTAAAACTGCAACTATTTTCCCGAGAGTCGCGTTCATTAAAAATTTTTAATTAGATACCTTTCATCTTTCTTAATACGTTTTTTTCGATTCCGCCGTGATTTTATTTCGTCTCGGTCCGAATCGCGCGCGCTTTCATACTCGGTACCCGGTAACGATCCACCGATCGCTGATGTACATCAATTTGACGATAAATTGTCGAGCTTACAGCTGAACGTAGGTGTGGCGGCGAGACGCAGACTAGTGTCGACGAACGAGTTGGTGAGAGTCGAGCTCGCTCTAGGCGGGCTAGGCACTTCGAGATTGACGTCCACCCAGTCGCTAGGATGAAAGGGCCTGTCCACGGAGTCTATGCTCCGTCCCCTCGTGAGCGCTTCCCTCGGCGGTGAACCGGCGTATCCTATTTCGGAGCTGCACAGAAAAGATTAAGTTGAGCTGCCCCCGCTGCTACTCCCCGCGCTATAACGCGCTAACGCTCTTCTATAGCTCGGAATGTAAATATATGACAGCCGCGAGCGAATTTGATACGCGTAATCGATCATCGTGCGAGTATTCTGCATTAAGTTTGTGTGGAAACCCATTGCGATGCGCGCGGGGATATCTTAACTATCTAGCGATATAGACCAGCGATAGGCGTGAATAATTAAAAAGTAATGCGCATATATCAGACTTTATAATCGATAACTGGCTTAATTGCGTATGCAGCAATCTTTTGTTGAGAAGATAGACTTTTTCAAGTAAAAGTGTCCAGACATCTAAATAGTTTTTAACAAATTAAAAAAGAATGGTTTTAGAGATAACACCGATAATCGTGTATCAAGTGAGATAAGAGATAACGTTTCTCGAAAATTATTTTTTTAAACGCAATTTTTTCTACTTTCGCTATATAGTTTGTCATCGAAATAATGTACAAACTGAACTGTTCTGTATCGTTTAGAGTAGGGCTGTTGTTCTTTGACAGCTTCGAAAAATATCTTTGCGACATAATTGCAACATTAGAAATTTTATTTGGATTTTGTCATATAATTTTATAAATATGTGCCTATATTGTGGATTGTGGTCTATGGACTATTACTATTATATTAAATTAATAATTGTATAATTTTGATTCTTTGAAGCGTCGAAGATTAAAGTTTCGAAGTTTCAAAGTTTCGAAACTTTGATCTTCGAAGATTTTAATGTCGAAGCCTTCGAAGCAAATCACCAGCCCTAGTTTAGAGGCATATTCGATTTTCGACTATTGCTTCTTGCGAAGCAGGAGTATATCCGCGGAGAGAGAGAAAATCGGTACGAGATAAATTCGCATTCTTTCGCAAATGTCACGAATACGCGAAGCAGTCGACTGTTAATTCTGTACCACTTTCGAAACAATTTGTGTCCATCAAAAATTACAGCTCGGTGCACCGAGATAATTCGGAATCGCTACGGCGCGGGCGCTACGTAAGCTTATACGGTTTATCGCAAATGCATTCCGTGTTTCTTCGCATCCCTTGAGCTATAACTCTTTCGGGACGCGAAACATTACCGGAATTTCTCTCATACAGTCTCCTGCTCACGCGCACGAGAGAGTGCCTTTCAACTTCGTGTACAAAATACCCACGGTGCACGCGAACGATTTCAAAATATCTACAAAGAAGGAAGAATTCCGTTCGTCTCTCGCCAGGGCATCTTTTATCAGTGATTTACTTACATTGAACTAGCATCACAATATGGAGCAACATGATAAAATATTAAATTCCTCCAACGTACAATCGCTAAATGAGTTATAACAAGTTTGTCTTAAAAAAAAAAGAAATTACTAAATTATTAAAACAAGAAGATACTAAATAACATAAAAATGACATTCAGCATGCTCTTGGTTAAAAAACTGGAACTTTTCTCTATAAGAGAAGCGATGTTTTTTTCTTTAATTTACCAGAATTTTCATTGTGCAAGAAATAATAATAAATCATGTCTATGAAGATAAAACAATGCGTTTTCTTCTAATATGATCACTTAAAACAAGATGAAAACCAATAGAAATAAAAAATAAATTTTGTTTCTGGTTTTAACATTTAGGCAATACTATAAGAATAACTAATTGATCGATATTCTATCCTACACTTAATGGATATCAATACATGTGGACATGATTGCTCGTTCTGTACCGGGTCGTAACAGCGTGTGACACGTGCAGTTTATTTATTATGTTAACCCGCGCATATATATACAAGCCGGTGCCACGGCGTGCGCGAATAATTTACGCGAAATGATCATCCTCGTTGTTCTTGCGGGCTCAAATGAATTAAAATTCACATTGTTGGAACAGTTCGTGCCGACGAGCGGATTATTATAAGCATATCTCCGTTGTATGCGTGTTTTATCAGAATGGATTCATAAAATATGCGTGTTATAAACGTGATTATTATCAATACACGTTTCAATCGGCGATTTTTAACGTTCGGTTTTTCATCATGTCAAGAGATTCGATTCGACGTGATGATTTATCCTTAATCCAGGATACACCCTTCCGTAATTTTTCTGATAATAATTGGCGGAGCGATCAACGATAAAATGTTATTACGTTAAACACGCAGTTTTTCATCGCTTAATTTTACCTGTTCTGCCGGCTTTAATGTGAAAATAAACATTACTACCTGTGTTGTTAATTACGATCTGATGATAAACACTGATTCAACATCAGGCATTCTAACGGTGCGCTATGAAGAATATCTTGCCGGTTACGAAACTGTTGTGAAATTACTACATAATTTTACAACGTGTACTTGTATCACTTATTACACGGGACATGTTATTAATACATTTTATCGGCAAAATAAACTTTCGCCATCGATAACTCGCGCAGATTGAAATTGACAATTAACATTATCGCGCTACGCAGTGGAAAATAATTTTTACCCAAAAATTTTTACATATACTCATATTATCTCTCATTTCTCGAGATATAATTAAAAAATTATTTCTTATTAAAAATATTCCAAGCAAAAACACACTGCAACATGTTAATTAATTGAAATATTTCTATTTACATTGATGGAAATTATGATTTATTAATCATACAAAAATGAAATATGGAACAAATGTATCGATTTAACCCGAGAACGGGCTAACTTAATTTCTTTGCGTAAATGGTCACCTAGGATGATTTTTACATCCCAATTAAAAAGTTATTATTATTAATTACCCATTGCATATTTTTAATTGCATATTTTAAATTAAGGAGAAAATATTTAAAAAACGAAAGAAGCACATTAAAATTACTGTGACGCGCGTGAACTTTATTTTTTTGATACTGAGGGATAAAATTTACCTCGAACGCCCGTCTCCGGGTTAAGTCACATTATTTTAATGAATAATATTATCTAACATTAAAAGAATATTGCACGAATTACGAAAACTTGTAACTGTCTGAAATCTGTAAAGAATTTTTGATAAGTTCGCCTTTGCTCGGTGCACACTTATACGAATATACTCAAGTATATTACTCATGTACATTGTACATACTATATAGATGTACATACTATAGATTGTAACATGATGCTAGAAGAATGCTTATGTAACTACATGATATGTTTGACGACAATAAATTAGAAATATTAACTCGCCGTGTGCGAGGTAGCGAGCCAATCACCTGATCGTTACTATCGCGGCAAACTTATCGATCAATTTAATCGTTCCCCTAGCGAGGCAAAAAAATTTAATTGACGTAGCCGTACGCACCGCACCATTAAAAAAAAAAGAGATCGAAGAGAAAGTAGATTCCTTCGAACAGGTACATAATTGAGCAGTAGTAAAGTCTAGTATAGTAATATAGTTCTTTTAAAATTCTTTTAAAATATGCATAACAAGCAGGTCACTTGCCGCACGTTCTCATTCAGATTTCTATAGGTAGATTATTGAGATTAATGTATATGATATTATCGGGGGATTTTGAAAGTATTACTATGCATTATGACGATATTGCTGCAGAAATTACGTTATTAAGAAGCAAAAGAGTGTAAAAATTAATCTCTTTTTTTTAGAGAGAAATGTGTAAGTTGAAATTATGTAAAAAAATAAGTTATATAAACGAAAATGGATAAAAATCTCAAGCAAATTAATATTTATACATAGAAAACAGATTCTCTGCTTGCTTAAATAGATTTAAAATTACACATATTTAAAATTACAAATCGCTCCTTCGTCGTATTTTTGTAATCGAAAGTTTCAATTTAACTTATTCCATTTCTATACAGTTTGTTTTCGGTGGCATAAATATGTGAAATTCGATAATATTGGATTTTCTCTGCTTTCGCAGACACACCAGCAGTAGGTAGTTTTTAAACTTTCGCACTTGCGAGTAGGTCCAGAAATGGTCTACTGACCCTAAAAAGGAATCGATGGAACGAAGCGTAGGACGAGAGCAAACTAAAGCGGCCGACCCACGCTCGATCATCGCCGTGTGGATTCACTGTCACACAGCCTAAAAGCTGTCTGAATATAGGATAAAGCTGTCACACGGCGTAGATCCTTTTCCACGGTAACGAGAGAACCACTGGGGGGACCACCGTTCTGCCCGCAACGCGCCACACATTTTACATGTAACGTGTCCGGACTCCGAAAATATTCCACTGTCGAAAATTCGATTCCTCTCCCTCTCGCAATCGACGCATTACGATAATCCAAAATTCAGCCGAACCGAGTATCGCGTATTATCAATAATTTTCCGTAGATATATATTATTTGCAAGGAAACGAAATGAGACGACAAGATAAATTATTCCACCCAACTTTTTTAAAATTATTTTAAACATTTGCATTCTGCTGATACGATACGATTCTCTATTTTAGAGTATTTCAACATTTAACTGTATCAAATCTATTGTAGGACATTTTACGCGATAAAAAAGAACGCTTCAAAAACTATTTTTATTTAGTTCTTGTTCCTCTATTTGAAAAGAAAGAAAATTCTTTTTTGACATCAGTACAAAGAAATTAATTAAAGTCGTTTATTAAACCGCAATTATTATTTTTTTTTTATTTCAAATTGCAGACTGGTGTACAAAAGTTTAAGGTACAAACAACCCGGTCCCGCGGTCTTAAGAAAAAAAAATTGTCGAGTGTCTAAAATGTTTCGATTTTTCTCAAGATAGAGAAGATGAATCGATTGTAACGCTTGTGAGCGCCGGATGATTCAATTACGAAAAGTGGCGAGGCAGAAATAAAATTGCGTTATCGGGCGCGACGCAGCGTTCGCCATTCGCCTGACACAACAGCGTGACCATTTAAGGTCGCGCCACCTCTCCTCAATTTATTGTAAAGTTAGGTTCACCTTCGACGATGACGTTTACGCGCTAGGTCGTTTAGGTTTCACTCCGAGGCTGTTGCCGTCGCATCAGGAAATTGCGTTCTTCCATCCTTACGTGCGATATATCGCGCGATTTATTGCGCGATCGACGGATCATAACACGATCGCGATACCGCGTTCCACGATCTATTGCGTGTCGAAAAGATAGCGCCGTTTATTTTAATTGTAAAATATCTACATTTCTTTAATGTCGTATCGTCGGAGAAATAATTGTCTGATACACGCTTCGTAACTCGCGTCCGATGATGTCCAATTGTATCCATAATATGGCTTTCGTACCCGAGCGTTCCAAGATTGACGGAAAGTGGACGACGAGTAACGCGATTACTTGCCCATTAACCCAATAAGCCACCAAGTCCATTGTTCAACTTAAATTAGCGGACCCTTTCATAAATTCTTTTGTAACGTGACTTTCTGTGTGCGCGATGACGGCACGTACGACGGCATTAATCACATTAACCGTATAACGCAATTTTTGGATCATCAGGAAGGAGCGAGTTTTACCGCACGTCACTTTCCATCGATTCAGATATCTCTCTGGAATTAATATGGTCGCGCGAATTATAATCTCCGGGTCGCCTAAGTGATTATCTCCGACCCACGTTCTCGCGCAATTAACAGCAACGATGCATGCGCGCTCTTGGCAATAACTGTCAGCGAAACTGTAGAACGAGGTGACTCTTAAAAGACGACACTGAAATCCTATTACATGCCCGATTAAGGTCGCATACTGCTTTTCGCGATTCGTAATCGCGAAATGCATGAGCAAAGTTTGAAGAAGAAAAGAAGAAAGAAGAAGAGAAAACAAGTGCGCGCGTACCTCGTAACTCTCTGCGTGGCGCCTCCCAAGACCGATCCTTCCTCCTTTAAACCTGGATAAATCTGCAACAGAGGTAAGCGTGAATGTTATACTTGTCGTTCTACATTTCTAGGAAAGTTTAGATGAAAAGAAAAATACCGTGAGGAAAATAAAAATATGTATATGAAGTATTCTTACGAAAAAAAATCTCAAAGTAAAAACAACAAAGCGATTTGATAAATTCATGAATGAATCTGAACACGTTATCATCTGAACTACATTTTTATGAAGATTTTCATAAAGAAAAGAAAACACTTTTCGTGTCATTTCGATGACTAATCAAGCAACACTCTGACGATGAGTTTACCTTACGTAAAATACAATGAAGAAAATTAGAAACATCTCTTATTCAGATTTTGGATTCTATTATAAACAATTATTTTAAAGCGAAAAATAATGAGATTCATAATATCAACAATGAAGCATGAAATAATTGCATGAGATCGAGCAGGATCATTCTAATGATTCTATTTCGTTGCTTAAAGGTAGCACCATCGAGGATTAATAAGTCATTAACAGCGTAATTACTTCGACGCGCCCTTATTAGGTTGAGAGAGAATGCGAGGGTAATTCTCCAGGCAGGGCGTCGAGATGCGAGGTGGATGAAGGATCGTCGATTCGATCGCATGAGGAGCCGATTAAGCTAATTCGCATTACCTAGCTCATCGGCTCGTTTACTCGACCGAAAACCATAGAACGCGACCTGTGTGAGAATCGTGCCCCAGAAATCCTTTTTCAAAAAGTTTGTGACCGCAAAAATCCATTTTTGCGCGACCGGCTGATTAAAAATCGCCGTCGTAAATCTCGTAGATAAAGTAGCTGCATCAATTTTTTTTCCTTTTGGCTTACTTTTACAATTCAGAAATTTCGCGGCGTTCTAAAATGTTGGAGGATGACTCTCATAATTCTTTCGGAGCAAATGGAATTCTTCGTTGTGAGATATTGCTCGGGAGAGATTTGACTTTGAAAAATGGCGATTTCATTAAAATATTGCGTGAAACTTGCTTAGAAGCAAGAAGGCGTTTCGTCAAGAAATTTTAGACGAGCGCAATTTTAAAAGTATCTCCTAATATACGCGTCGCAACTTGAAGATTAAAACTAAAATTGAGTGCAATTAGTATCCAATTAGCGTTCTCTAGTATTAAATTAGTGCTAGCTCGCTACACTTATTCCTCAATAGAATTAGAAACTATTAACGAAATTAGCAGCATAATAAGTGTTAGCGAAATTAGAAGCATTAGTTTGTTAGACAAGTTACGACATTCTATTCCATGCAAAAATATATTACGTTCTATATAGAATATATTGTCGAACTCGCCAAGTGATTCGCGACAGGTAATGGGAACAGTTTCCAAACGCGCGCGTTATCTTTCAATTTAGCGAAGTGTCCCGGGAAGACGACACGAGCAATAAGCTTAACGGAAACACGACTCGGTCCCTGACACTCTTGTCGAAGGATTACACAATCGGCGGCCATCCGCTGTGCGAATCGCGTTGCATAATACCCTTTTGTATCCTCGCGGGACGCGAAAACACGATGGCGTGCGAGAGAGGTGTAAGTAAGCACCGGTCGAGCTCAATACCGTTTCGTCGTCTTTACGATCGGCCTTCGGCTACGAGATATCTCAGATGACTCGCATGTGACGTGTCGTGTCGTTCTCAGCAAGTTAGACAATTTATTTTCTATATGTATCAACCATACGTCGCGCGAATGTACGTTCGACGCCACACGAAAGAGAAATATCTCTTTTTAAACAAAATTCCGCAGAACAAATTCTATGATATTTGACCTTTTAGTAACTTTCAGAGTTACTGAAAAAGAGATATATTTCATTCCGACTGGGCGTGGATAGGATAATGACATTTCGAACACCAGGCCAATTTGGTCTTTATTTGATCTATTCGTGAGAGAGAAAAAAAAGAATCGAACGGAACAAAACATCGATCGGAATCGGTGCATAGCGAGGAAGGTCGTTCGCTTCACGCCACGATGATTTTGGCAATTCGAACGTGTCAGACGAACTCCGACCAAACGTCATTTTTTCGCTAATTCCGTTGGTTCGCGAGAACGAAAGGACCCAGCGGACGTGTATGGCTTTTGCCCTTTTTATTTACAGCTGTCGTAACAAATAAGTTTCTATTTTCCCGAAAAAGAAGAATGAATTTCTTTTAAACTACGAAATTGTTAAGAAACGTGAAAAGCTCTTTCTTCGCTTTCACCTAACTCAAATTGCGCGATTTGTACACATAATTTGAACTTTATAGTACGCAATCCGTTAGTTACCCGGGGCTCTGTAAGGAAGCGAGCCTTCCGCAATTTCTGCTACGATAAACTCGAGCAACGAATTAAAACTCGGCCCATGACAGGTTAATCGCGAGTAAACGAGCCAGGGAGGGAGAGAGGGAATAATATAGCTTTAGCGTAATATAGATACGTTGTAAGTGCCGCGGCAAATAATAGGGCGTTAACGAGATTAAACGGGACAAGAAGAGTGTCCTTGCATCGATCTCGCGCGGGTACACGGCGAGGTGGCGGCGTTACCCTTCCACCGTATGTAAGGTATATTTCACGTATGCTGGCGAACAGCCCTTTGGAAATCGTACACGTGTCGCGCGGCCGTTTCTCCGGGCACGGTTTACATTGCAAATTTGTCGGGAAACTTCTCGCGCGCGACACGTCACCCGGGCCGGGCGAGTCGGTGAGCAAAAGTTATTTCGCCGATTAAGTTACGTCCCGAACCAGGACCCGGGTCGCCACCACTGTCCGGGAGCGGACTGTTGTTTCAGCGAAATGTTGTTCGCGAAACGCATTCACCGGTACCCCCTGGGACTGCCGTCCGACCACTCGCAAAAGTGTGTGGTCTATGACGCCGATGACGCCGTCGCGAACACCGTTCGTTCTTGCAACAGTATAACAACGATACAACTTGAAATTTATTTTCATATTTGTTTAGAAAATTGCAATCGTATTTTCTAAAAATCGAAGAGTGAAATATCACTCAAAACGAGTGAAATACAAGTGAAAATTTAGCCTGTGATCACTTCGAGTGACTCGTCACTTTAAAGAAAGAGTAAAATTGCGCTTTATAAGTTAGAGTGAAATCGCACTCCATTTGAATGAAAAGGCACTCTTTTCGAGTGCAATAGATTAATGTTCATACACTGCAGAAAAAAAGAAGTGTTAAATCAAGACTTATATACTTATGTATATAAGCAAGAATCTATAATCTTCTCATAAGAATTTCAACTTTTTATTTTAACTTTTTTTCTTGATTAAACTATATAAATACTTTCATTCAAACAAGATTTCTTCGTTTAACGCAATTTACATCTCATTTCAAGATTATAGATTCTTATATACAAGTATGTAAGTCCTGATTTATTATGCACTTCCTTTTTTTCTGTGTTAGAGATATGACACTCTATAAATTTGAGTAAAAAATTCGCTCCTACTTTATAAGTGCCCGCATTTACTCAAATTTATAGAGCGATCCTCTCTTTTGTAATGACTATCGCAATCGCTCTAATATATTAGTGGCGAAACCACAAGATTTAGAGAAGAACCGCGCATTAGATACTCGTCGTCGTTGCAAAATAAATCTCGTTCTGTATATTAAATTTTCGATCGTAAAGAATTTCCAGAACTCTTGCGTAACTTATGGCGCCAGGAATCGAATCACGTGATGCGTGCATGCGAAAAAAGGCATGAATTTCCCACGAAACAAAGTGAATCTAGCGAGTTTAGCGGGTGAGTTTAGTACGTTAGAAGGGGAGATCCTCTATCGCAATTGTAAATGCATTTTGCACGACACAGTTGTTTCGGCAAATGTCAATGCGGCAAAAAGTTGAGACCCTAGCGTGAAATCTGCGCGCATTACGGCACCGGTTGTTACCAAAGTTTTATTATGTCTTCGTGACAGTGGGCAATTTTCTGGGTTCCTGCACAAATATCTAATGTAACTTTCACTATCTATTAATAATATAGTAGCGTAGGTCGATCGGCCAACGTCTACCTGCGTAAAGCTGCGATTGCGTCGCCGAGGCGTGATTGTCTTTTTCGGTCGCAGGATTATCTAACAAATTCGAAATTTTCAAGATTAAATTGTATTTAGTATCTAACGAATTCGCTCGGTTTGATTATAATTTAGCGATATAATACACAATTTCTATCAATAGTATATTTTTCATATAATATGAAAGCAGAAACTTATTCATAATACTTTTTTTAAGATAATGTAACAAGAGATAAAAGTTGGCTCTGTAATTTGCTTTGCTGCGTAATATAAATAATTTATCTGCACTATCGATCATCTCAACAATCAAAATTTTTTAAATTAAAAACACTAAATTAAAACTGGTAACTTTATTTGCATAGACCGATCAACTTGGCGCTTTGTCAGAATTAATGTTGCTAATATTTACATACTTCCTCATCATAAATTTACGTAAGAAAATTTATAGCCTTTAGTGCCAACTTTTAATTGGGCAGTATACTCTACAGGATGTTGTAATAATCTCATTAAAGCCTGTGTATAAAAATTCATGCATTTTACCGCTATATTTTAGCGAAGGTAACTTTGTATATCACTGAGAAGAGTCTATTTCTGGAACAGATATGTATGTTTTGAGCTCTGATCCATTGTTTATTCATATATGGACTCATAAGAAGCCGAAAAAAAAGTCTACTGATATGCAAATACCGTTTGTTTCGCTAGCATACAAAAAAAACCACTGGTAGCACTGTCATAAAAGAATACAGTTTCGCATTTTACGTAACTCTCCATTCTGCTGTTAGATCGGTACTAGGTACTATGATGATGCTTCAATCTCAAATACACAGTGTACATCACGCGAACGTAATTGTATTCACATGGTTCTACGAGCTCTCGCCTATACATGGTGTACGCACACATATGCTACGCTACACAAGCGTGCGTCGCTAAGGACATTGCGTTTTCCATTTCAACGAGCTCATACATAAGAGCGATATTAGTAACATATCATTAACAATTCAAACCAGGTCAGCTCGTCGAGGTATTCTTCGAGACGATGTATTCATCAAATCTGAGATAAATCTAGTTTTATGAACAAGTCGGCAGTAATTGTGAATAATATGAATAATTAAATCTGTTAAGTTTTCTTGTTAGACAGGAAGCGGATTTTGTATGCCAAAAATTTAAAAAATTTTAAAAATTTTAATTGTTTAAGAATATAAGACGGCAACACTGAGAAGATATCCACATATTTTTGCGACTCAAAAATTATTCTTTGAACTGAAACAAATAGAATGTTGAAGTAGAATTTTATCTTTCTCCTTTTTTTCCTTGCGATGTTGTGCCTTGAGACACACTTGACAACACAGTTCTCCAAATGCGCATATGTATATATGTACACGCAAGTATCAGCAAAGCATATTTTTTAAGTCGTGACCGCCAGGTAGGAATGTCGAGTACGATAACGTGGGCAAAGACCGGAAACTAGGGCTGGTCCGAGTCCCACCCTGGAAAGGTCAGATAATCATATTTCCACCGGTAATCTTAACTCACCCTCGATAAAGATAACAGCGAACTAAAAGTGCGGTCGAGACAAAGTTCCCATTGCGGCGAATACTTATCGGTCTCTAACTAAACTGCCGCGTCGTTGAGGCTTCATGTTTAGATAAGCCGTGAAGAGCGCGCGCGAGGCATTTCGCGTTTGTACGATGGCTTCGAGCTCCAATTTCTCGATCCCGTACTAAGACGTACGTAGTATATTACGGCACAGGAACAACGCAATTGTGCAAATACAGATATCGTATCAATTCCGCGATTTTACCGGTGAGCACGGGCTTATACGACGCGAATCCGGAATGCCGCGTAGCGGCACGCGACGTGTATATACACACGGTTAGTGCACATGGGATGAATAATACGTGCATTCGCGACCTACGTCATACAAAGGTACAATTTAATCGGATCTAAAAATACCTCGATGATTCGCGATTCGGTCTCCGATGGCGCGAGAGCGAGGTGATTGTTTGTCAATCGGAACGCGTGGGCGTATCAGGAAGAAAAATACGCCGTGTTAGCGTGTAGAAGAAACATACAATTTTATTGAACGCGATACAACCCGACTGTTACGTTAGCGCGATCTGCGAAATTTGCGCGTAATTTTTTTGGTACAACAAATAGGAAGTTACGTTGTGGAAATATTCGAAAGAATATTCGGAGAGAGAGAGGAAACGAAAATATTCGTAAAACAACCATGGTTGAATTAACAAGATGCGTTTTGTTAAGCAATTTTTGGTTGAAATAAACAGAATTTCTGGTTATTGTAATCAAATATTCTGGTACGCAACCAGAATGTTTGGGTGTGATACCGTTTAGAATTTGGTTAGTGCATTTGTAGTAATAATATACAAGTATCTGGTTATTATAACTACAAGGGAAGAAGAGCATAGTTGGATTAACGTGACATGTATGTTTAAAGGAGTATTGGTGGAATTAAACATAATTTCTGGTTATCATAATCATACATGTCACGTTAATCCAATAGCTTGGTTCACGCGTGTCCAGTAATAACCAGACAAGTATCTGGTTATTCTGACCTATTTTGAAACTGAGGCTCGCGCGAAACTATTTTCTTTTGTCTGAAGAGCGGGGCCGTGTCGGGCTTGGTCGGGAAGCGGGTTTGGCTGACGTGCCGGACCTGGGTAAGATGAACCAAGCCGGCGTTCTCGCGCCGGTTTCGCAGGATAGCTCGGTCCCGTGCCTTGGCCTCCCGCGGATCTTCCTTGCTGCGAGACTTCCGTGGCGGCGCGAGCCGTCGTGGTCGTCCTCTTCGGCCGACTCTCTCAACCGCCTTGACGTCCTAACCTTGGAGCGCGATCTTGTTGCACGATTGCGTTCACGGTCATAAAGCGTGATTGCGTTTGTGCGCCGCGACCATCTCTTCGTTTCGTCCGCGTATATCTGTGTGTGAGACTTATTATGCAGCTTATTAGTATGTACACTAATAAGGTGGATAAGACGTCGGATTTACAATTAACCAAATACGCCTGGTTGCCGAAACCAGGATACATCCAATCCAATGTGTCCGGTTACTTCAACCAGAATGCAACTAACCAAATTTGTCTGGTTATTTTAATGAAAATTATGGATCGTTCATTTCTCACCAGACAGTCAGGTTGTTTGAACCAGATTTCCTATTAATTCAACCAAATATTTTTTTCCGTGAGGGAATAACACTTGCGTTTATACATCGCGATTTTTCCTTTTTTTGCCGCGAAGGCCGCAAGGTAATTTTCTAGCGAGTCATTTTTCCGATGTGAACAAAGTAAAAACCGTAAGAAGCGATCCGAGCAACCCGACCTCGCGACCTGATTTATTCTCTTGTGCCATTTCTTACACAAGAAATCCTTGACGCGCGCGGTGCGTTTAACACCGAACTTATCACGCCGTGTCTAATTGACTGTAATACCACGCGTGAGTAACGTGCGTTCTCTCTCGCGAATCTATGAGACCATCTGCACCGTTTTAAAGCGATCGCTTTTTAACGCGCCAAATATATTGCCGCTCGCCCTTGAGCGGAAGCAAAAACATCGTTAGATCAGTATTTCGAAATAAATACGAGATCAAAACACGAGCAAGATTGACAAAATAGCGATAATACACAGAAAAAAATTCTTATTTAAAGGATATCTTTATTTTTGACATGTAAATCTTAAAATGAGATTATACAGCGTTAAACAAAGATAAATTATTTGCATCAAAGCGTTATATACATATAATTCAATAAAGAAAAATATATTCTTATTATTCAAAAATAATTCTTATTAGTGGAAAGCAACAAATATTGGATAGAGAATAACAATATCTACTTTTAAAAGATGTTCATATTATAACGAAGACAGTTTGATCTTATTTTAAAATTCAATATTCTCTACGTGAACACAAATAATGTTGATTCAATTTTATTATGTTACAACGAAACAGAAGAAATCAGAAAAAGATGAAGACATCATTATCATCAAAATACTCATATTGTACTCTTTATGTGACAATTATAATATTCGAATTATAATATTCTTGAAATACAAGAATATAAAATTCTATGAAAGAAATTATATATTGGTTATATATATAATTCAATTTTCTATTAAGATCCTGAAGTTTTATTGACCTGGAACACCCTATACATAAAACAATGATTGTGTTTACTTGAATATACGTCTCGATCAAAGACTAAGGGTCAAAGCACATAACATGGCGTAGCGATATACGACGGTCGTAGTCTCCGACCTGACAGATCAGGATACGTCAAAGCTTGTGCGTTACTTACGTCCACGACTACGACTGTCATATGTGCTATAATTTATCGATTCTACGCTATCGCGGAGAAAAGCAGGTAGTCGCTAGTAATTGCGATCGCATCCGCATACCCGCGGCGAGATTCCAAATTAGCGTGGCACGCACGCCTAGCACGCGTTCGCAGATTCGCGCAATCCGTGCGCAGAGCGCAGAGCATCTGTATGTGTGTATACATACGTTATATAATAACGAGGACGCGCATCTCCGTATCTGTTTCAAGTGCACGTGGAATCCGGCGGCCTCCTCTCCGTATGCTCTTTTTATTTTCATACCGTCGCGCTTCTCATCGCTTACATCGGAGACGACCGGCGTAACGATCGTGCAAAATTATATGGCAAACAGATGTTTCTCGTGACGCGCCACGAATACGATAGTCATCGCACAGTCACACACGAGTTGGATTATTTTCCACGGAAGTTGGACTATTCCCTGAATTCAACGTCAAAAGCTGAAATATTCATACACCTGTTTTGACTGTAATGTTTATATTCTGACTTCAAAGGGATTACGTACTTTTGACGGACCTCGGTCGAAATTAACGAATTTTTATTATGGGTAAAATTATGTTAGTAAAAAAAGAAAAAACGTGTCTGGTAGAGTAGTCTTTCGAGAATATCTCCAGAAAATTTCAGTAAAAATATCAAAAATATCATAAAACTGATTTTGAAAATATTGATTTTTCGAAAAATGCAATTTTTTATTACAAAAATCGGTTTTTTTATTTATAAAAAACTAAGCAATAAATCGAAAAAAATTCTGTGACAAGGACTAGATTATTGTATATTGAGAGTGACTGCAAAAAATTTCATGCATTCACTTATAAGTCTCCGAGATATTTCTGGTATCGATTTTCAAAACATTGTTTCGGGAAAATAGCTGTCAGGACTTCAATTTTTATTATTTTTTATTGAAATTTGCGGGAAATATTCTCAAAAGACTACTCTACAAGGCATGTATTTTTATTTTTTAATGAAACATAATTTTACCCACAATAAAAATTTATTAATTTCGACCTAGTTTTAAGACCTGTCAAAGATATGTAATCCCCGAAAGGGGTCAATATAAAAGCTCGAATATTTTTGACATGTATTTATACCTATAAAATATGTAAATACGCGTTATAAATACTATCAGCGGAACACGGGGAGGGAGAAAGCGTATTTGTTATAAAATCCAAGTCGCGAAATAAAACAATGAAACGAGCGATTCTCAAACTGGAGCAAAATATTCATGAGGCTTCATATCGCGAGAGCGTTTGCATAAATTACATTCGCGCGCGGAAAACTTGTTAGCGAATCACTCATGCGTCATCGATCATAAACACACATGATTGATTATCGATTAACGAGCTGCTTGAACAAGAGGTGAGACATGTTTTCGTATATACGTACCCGTTGCGCGCATCGTACAAAAACCCGATCCAACGGAGACTTGGAGTCCTGGGCCTTGGAGGTTCTCTCCTTGCACCACGCTTGACCCATTTTTTTCCTTTCCACGGCTGGATTTCTCCTTTTCTAGTCAAGTCGCTCGCACGGCGCGGCTGGAGTGGTTCTTCTCATCGATAAGGCCAGATAATGTAGGCCATCTTCGGATCCGTTCTTCGCGACCTGCCGCAACCGGCGTGTTTCCTGCGTTTGGCCGTGCGATCGGATCTCGTCTGAGAATTCTAAAAGGTCGGCGTGGCCCCTCGAGGGAAATGAAAAGAAGGCGCCGAGAGACGCTTACAACGTCCACCCGATGCGTGACCCCCTCTCGCCGATCTGAAAGACAACGAAATATCCCGTTGATCTATTCCGGTCCGATTTGTTCGTTTCGTGAGATAATCCCTGTAATTATAATTACGCGAACGTTCCAATTTCGCGAGATGGATTTAAATTTAGATAGCAGATATATCGAAGGCATGTTAATCCTTTCGGACAGTTTCGAGAAAATGCAATGATTTTCCGGGAGTGTGATAAAAATAGTAAAAATGTAATAAATTTGACCACATTGCTATATAATCTAATTCAATATATACAATAGTTTGTTAATATTAAGTTTAAAAAGATTTCTTCGCAGTTTAGTAGACGTGCGTGTATTTGGCAAACTCGAGATTATTTACTTATATAGTTAAAAGAAAAGATTAGATTATCGTTGCGCTAAACCGCGGCTAAACCTTCGGTTTTTGAGATCGGATGTATAGATTGACGATAGACGAGATGTTCGCATCATTTTACTCTTTCCATGAATGGACGTGTGAGTTGCGTTGGCATTGAGGCTGCGACACGGTCACACGGACCGCCTTCTTACGATGCGTCATGTGCGCTTGAAACTCGAGTGTACGCACGAGTACCCGCGCCCATATTCGCCTTCGCACATTTTCGCGCGCGAGTATGCGCGTTAAAGTGCGCCACACGGAAACCACGAAAAAGGGGAAAACGGTTCATTGCACTTTCTAAACTGCAGCCGATGGCGCGCGTGATACACGCACCTGTTCGAGCGATCCCACCGCGCGCGCACGCGCGCGCTGGATCGCGCGAGATGCGTAGAACGGGAGAGTCGTCTCCGACAAAGTTTCAATAACGGTCCTCGTCCTGACACGGGATAAAAAAGTCCGTCCAAAACGACGTCTGAAAAATGTCGGTTCCCAATGAACATAATGTCTCAAATCGGAAAATGACGTCTTAAAGACATTATTAAGACGTCTTTAAGACGTTATATCTCCCGATTTGAGACATACTGGGTTAAGTCTTCTGAACGTTCTCGCTAACGCCCTCAAGCATTCACCGTCCAAGTCGCGTTCGGTTCTATTCGATAACGTACTTATTCTTCTCGGAGGCGCTGCAGTTCCGGCCGTGGTTTAGGTATTCAAGCGCACGTCTCTCCGAGGAAGCAATCTTAGCCGTCAGCGACTACGATGGATCACCTGCGAGCACGCGCGCGGGCACGAGCGACGAGTCAACTGGTGACGGAGCGCAGCGCGGAACTGCGAGTGCGACCGCGGCTGCGGCTGCGAGCGCGCGGCAACTGGTACCACGCCGGTCAACTGGTACCGGGTCGGTCGGTCGGTCGGACTCGCGGCACTCGCAACACCGTGCTCCGGTCCGGACACCGGGCGTAGGTATTCTGGACAGTCGGGCAACGGCACCGCGCGCGAACGAAGATGGCATGCAGCAGCAGCAGCAGCAGGCGAGACGCCGCCGTGGTCTCGGCACGAACGCTTTCTAACCGCAGCCTCCGCGCTCTCGCGGGGCTCCACAGGCCCCGGCGCGCGCGGCCGTAGAGCCCGTCGTGCCCGCGAGGAGATCGGCGGCGCGGAGGTTCTTTCTCCTCTACTCCTCTACCTCCTTCGCGCCTTCCTCGTCCTTCGCTCGCGCTCACCGCTCCGCGGCGCGGCGCGAGAGCCGGCGCGACGGTCCACACACCTCTCGGCCTTACATCCGCCTCACCTCTCCGGCCTGCGGCTGCAGCGGCTGATAGATTCTCCGTCGGAAATTCGACCTTCTACTCTCTCTCGCGCGAGTTCTTCCCTGCCCGCACTCCCAGGTACACACTCCCGGGAGATTCCACAGTTTCATTTTCCTCCTCTCGATATTTCATCTCGCGTTACCCACTCGACAATCGGTGCCCTCTCCCCCGTCCTCCGCGCGCCCGTTCTTTGTCCCGCTCCAGGACATTGTGTTTCCCTCGTCGCCGCGCCGTGCCGCGCTCCCCCGCATCATGCCTTTCGAGAACTCATTCTCGGGAAACTTGACACACTAACTTGATACGTTGAGGATTATCTGCTTTTACCGCATGTAATTTTATATATATTTGTATGTTAATCAATTCTATGAATTTTTTCTCTCGAGAATCTATTGCGTATTATTCAACAGGTTGTTTTAATCGGTGGAAATTGCACGAGCAGGAAGAAAGTTAGTTCTTGGACTTGACACGTGACATGTTAATTACGTACTGTGAGAGACTTGGAAAAAATATATGAATTTTACCAAATTTATTATCGAAAAGAAAATTGTTTACCGAGATTGTTGATGAATATATTTCTTGCGCTCGATGTATATATGGTATAAAAATACATTCTGTGTGTGTATATACTATAGCCTGAGTACCTATATGCTATTTTAGTGTATAATTACGTTCATGGTTGTAATTTAGGTGCTCTAACAGGTGTTTTTGATTATTCTGACTGTAATTTAAGAAAGTACACCGTTTGAACTCCCGAAAAATGAGTACATTTTCTAGATTTTTGAAGTAAAACTTCTTTATTGTACTAATTATACTAATTTGACCAATAGGCGTACGGCGTTGGCGAGACGGTTCTTCTTCTG
>NW_020218960.1:0-2303 GCF_003070985.1 Temnothorax curvispinosus | reverse complement strand
TTTTACTCAAGATGATCGTGGCGGTACATGGTTAAAAACATAAAAGAAAACCAAAAATATTTTTTTTTTGAAGAAAGTGCCACTTACAATTTTAAAAGTACCGTAAAATCTAAATTAAAACAAAAAATAGTAAAATTAAATCAAAAAGGAAAATCAAAGGACCTAACTTATTGTAACTCAAGTGTAAAAGAAGGGATATTTTTTATTTTTTATGTTTTTAACCATATTGTACCGCTACGATTATCTCGAGTAAAATATATATTATACATGTGTAAGTAGTGATGTTGCATGTAAAATATGATGGTGGTATTTCTACAGGGTGTTAAAAAAATCTTGTTTTGAAAATTAAAATTTTTTTTTTTTGACACCTTATAGATGTCGAAATCAAATTAAACCCTCGAATTAAACCATGCATACTTGTTTGAACCCTCCTAAGGTATCCTACTACCCATATTGTTTTCAAGGTCCTAGCTTTTCCCGTTCCGGAGAAAAAACTTTTTGATTTTTTAATTTGACGTCATAACTCCGGGACCACGTTGTTCTAGAAGCTGGTATGAATGGTAATTTAGTGTTGGTCATGAGGTACCTTATATGTGAAAATCAGCCTGATATCCCTGGGGACATCTCGTCAAAGGAAAACCGGCCAGGCCCTTTTCATCATATAATCCCTTTCAAACCATGCAACTTTTGTCTCAAACATAAAGGCTATGAACTATTCCAATGGATTGATTAAAATGGCCCACCCTGTATACAAGGTGTTTCCTAAGTAAGTACACAACTTGAAGGGGATATTCCTTGGTTTATTTTAAGAAGAAAAGGTCCTATAAACATCCTAAACTACTCCGTTTTCAAAATACGGGTGTCAAAGTTGAGAAAAAGAATATAAAAATTACAAAAATCTGGAAAACGCTTAGATATTTTATTCAAATTTGATGTGCGTACGTATGGTATCAAAAACCATATACCTGTACCGATAAAACATTTTTAGATGTACCAGAAGTACATCTAAAATTTTTTTACTATTTTAAAAACGAAGCAGTTTAAGACATATGTTCAAAGAACCTTTTCTTTCTAAAATAAACCAAAGAATATTTCCTTCAATTTTTTGTACTTACTTAGGAAACACCCTGTACAAACATGTATATATTTAACGTATATATTAAATGTAATTTTCTCATATATTTTCTTTTAAAAAATTGATGTAGAAAGATTATGTAAACTTACATCTGGTATGAAATGACTTGGTCTGATACTGGCCAAGAGAGCTAATTTGTTTGGCAGGGTTTTTGCCTTATTAGCTTGCAGCATTAGAGACCTCATGGATCGACTATGTCGAATTGGAATATCTGACATAAATTCTACTCCTCCTGCCACAACAGCGTCATAAACACCGCATGCGATTAAACCCATACCAGTAGTAATAGCCTGATTACTGCTAATGCATGCCATCGTTACTGTATGCGCAGGAGTGTGTTCGCTATATCCCGCGGCCAAAGCGGCCTCTCTCCCAATATTGGAAGTTCGCACTTCTTGCATCACTGTGCCATAGACAATATAATCGACTATTTCCTTCGGAAACCCAATTTTTTTTTGCAAGCTCCTAGAAATAGAAAATAACTTACTTTTACAAATAACATTTGCAATGAAAATACATAGAATGACCCTAGAACCATTTTGTAAGTAATATTTATAGAGTTACTTTTGTGATTATTTACGTTGACATATCAAAGTAAGGTTGACTTACACTAGTGAATGTCTTGCAAGATCATAAGCCAGAAGATTCTTATAGTAAGTTCCAGATTGTAAAAATGGAGTCCGTACTCCGTCAATGAATACAATATTTTTGGAGGTATTGTCACTTTTTGTAGAATAAGCCTTATTTATGGAAATTCCAGAAAAACGAGTAAAAGTTTCTGCAAAAATAATAAAACAAGATATTTATATTATATTAAATGAGATAAAGCAAATACTACAAAATGCAAGCATATATTATTAAAAATTTACCAGATCTATATTATAAATATTATATTGACTGTGAAAGTGTACAATATACAAATGACAAATAATTGTATACAATTAGGTGTTACAAAAATAAAAAAATCAAGTTGAGTATAAATACACTATTCCTAGTAGACACTCATGGACTTTGTACCAGCAAATCTGCACTTTACAATTTCAATTTAATATTTAATTGACTGTAAAAGAAAATTACTCTCCGTACCATAATTGACAATTCCCTGTCTCGCCATGAGGCAATTTTTCAAAAGAGGAAACATTGTGCGAGATACGATATTGATATTTCT
>NW_020218959.1:0-9347 GCF_003070985.1 Temnothorax curvispinosus | reverse complement strand
AAACAACAGGCTATGATCTCCTCACTAGGCCGGAGGATTCCAGAACATTTATTGATAAACCCAGTCACCGTAACGCTTCGGTGGGGCAATAACGCGACCGCTACGGGTCTTGACCTGACGTCCTAATGCGAGTGAAACCGGTCTTGCTAGCTCGGGCTCACTATCACTATGAGAAAACGATTCATTCGCTGATTCGTATTCGCTCGCAGACGCCGAGCTATCACTATCATCGGTAGCGAGAAGTCCCCGGTCGACTTCAGGACATGACAGATCAGCTGCTGGCGGTCCAACGCTTGTACGTCTGTTGACAGGTTTCTGCTGGCAATCACTTATCTACAATGGTTACAGGTTTCTTAGGATTGTTGCGGCCCCAATTAAAATGTAATAATAAAATAATTATATTATAGTATAAAATAATAATATTAAGAAAGACCGAGAATAACAATAGGGAACGCGACCGCGAAAGCCCGAGAGAATTACGCAACGCCGAATCAGCAAAAGATGAGTTGCGCGATCGGCCCAGATACGATCGAGCAACTCAGCGATATCGAAGGACAAGACGAGGATTCAAAAGGAAGCGACAACAGGAGACGAGAGGGCAATTGGAGTCTCGAAGCGACGGGCGTTTCACGCGAGTAATCATTGTACGCAAAGTGGATTAATTAAAGTTGTCTTTTATTGCAAAGTGTTGTTAATAAATCCCGCCTCCTCCGTGGATAAACGATCCCTGGTGTCCCGCCGTAAAAGAGGGCACAACAGGATCATATAATTGTTTTTGTACGTGCTCCTCGTATAACAGTTCGCTAGGATTGATTTCGTTGTTTTTTGTTTTAACAATAAATCTACGATTACGACGATAATGACTATTGAAATTATAAGTCGTTTTATTTTCGACCCAACTGGCCAATTAAAACAATATTGCACGACGTTTCGACCGAATTCCGGTCCTTATCAAGTGCTATTAATTTAAGTTACACCGATCCGCATAACAAATTGCATCGTTGACGTGGTGTCCTGACAACGTCAAGACAAACGCAAAACTAAACAAAAGAGAAAATAATACATTTAACAATAGAAAAACTATACAAAATCGTTACAATATCACGCTGGTCAAAAACAATAAAATTAATTAACACTGTAAAAATTAGTTAAAAGCTTACAATTCTTATGCGTTCCAAAACAAACTGTGAAATCAAAACGTCACCAGCCATATCGAGGCACAACGTTCGAACAGTAAGACAGTCAAAGTCGAAATGAAGTTGTCAAACGTAATCCGCGGATAGCAAACGGCGCTCTGATGGAAAAACGAGCAGAACCGAATATACAGGGCCGACTAAGTGATACCTATGACCCGGTTATAAATATATTTAAAACATCGAGATCAAGCCAGCTTTTGCCCTTTTGCTCTACGCGAGGTTTCTGTCCTCGCTGAGCTGGCCTTAGGACACCTGCGTTATTCTTTGACAGATGTACCGCCCCAGTCAAACTCCCCGCCTGGCAGTGTCCCCGAATCGGATCACGCGGGAGTATTAACGGCGATCGGCCGCGAGGCCTCACGCCACTCTGACACGCTTGGCTCTAGAACACCGTGACCGCCGGGGCACGAAGCCCTCGGGGCACGCGCTCCGCCTAACCGAGTAAGTAAGGAAACGATGAAAGTAGTGGTATTTCACCGGCGATGTTGCCATCTCCCACTTATGCTACACCTCTCATGTCTCCTTACAGTGCCAGACTAGAGTCAAGCTCAACAGGGTCTTCTTTCCCCGCTAATTTTTCCAAGCCCGTTCCCTTGGCAGTGGTTTCGCTAGATAGTAGATAGGGACAGTGGGAATCTCGTTAATCCATTCATGCGCGTCACTAATTAGATGACGAGGCATTTGGCTACTGTTAAGAGAGTCATAGTTACGACCGCACCGGGGGGTCTGGGGGGGCGGTTAGCCCCCCCAGAATCCTCCCGTGGTCGGAGTGCAATCAACGTCAGCAGTACTTCCCTTCACGCTAGAATCGGAGCCGACACCGGGGATTTCCCCCTTACAGAGCCCATACCTGACGATTACGTACTCCCGGACAAGCCAACCCTTCAAACGTAGGGGTACGGTTTCCCGTAACGCACATATGACTCACTATTGTACCTGTGGTGTTCCCCAGGTAGCAGGGTTAAATCCTGCAGCGAGCATGACCTACTCGGATTAGATCAGCTCCACTGACAAGACCGGGGGTGCCAAGGCACCCCACTAACAGGTAATGCGCAACATGAGCTTCATAGCGCTAACCCACACTAGGCCCTCTATGCCGCTCACTCGGCTATGCGAAACCTCTGCCCCTACGAGTCCGACACCATCTGGTAGGGCACCGGTAGCCTCCCGGTGGGGCTCCCTACCCCCGTAGTACTCGTGTCGAGCGATCTTAGCTCACGTTTGACGAGTTGCCGCCGCTGGTGCCGTGCCACCAGCTACCACGTAATCGCACGAGTCACCCCGTACTGTTAACGCGTCGCTCATCGGTTGCCCGGGGATCCGGGATTCGGCAGCAGTCGACGCGCCTTAGGAATATACGGCACGTGGTGCGCCATATACCCCGCTCGTATTGGGCACCTCCCACGCACGAGCACGCCGCGCTCGCCTCGCGAAACGCTACCCTGTTCAGTACTACCGGCTGCATCCGTTACCCAGCTACCTGGGATTGGGCAGCAACCCAGCAGTTTTATGGGTAAAGAGCACAGGGTGCACCGTTTACCCGCGCTTGCTTGAATTTCTTCACGTTGACATTCAGAGCACTGGGCAGAAATCACATTGCGTCAACACCCGCGAGGGCCATCGCAATGCTTTGTTTTAATTAGACAGTCGGATTCCCCTAGTCCGTGCCAGTTCTGAGCTGAGCGTTGAATGGCGGCCGAAGAGGACGACCACGACGGCTCGCGCCGCCACGGAAGCCTCGCAGCAAGGAAGATCCGCGGGAGGCCAAGGCACGGGACCGAGCTCGGATCCCCGGGACCGGCGCGAGAACGCCGATCGGTTCACCTCGCCCAGGCCCGGCACGTCAGCCAAACCCGCTTCCCGACCAAGCCCGACACGCCCCGCTCCTCAGAGCCAATCCTTATTCCGAAGTTACGGATCCAATTTGCCGACTTCCTTTACCTACATTAGTCTATCGACGAGAGGCTCTTTACCTTGGAGACCTGCTGCGGATATAAATATATTTATAACCGGGTCATAGGTATCACTTAGTCGGCCCTGTATATTCGGTTCTGCTCGTTTTTCCATCAGAGCGCCGTTTGCTATCCGCGGATTACGTTTGACAACTTCATTTCGACTTTGACTGTCTTACTGTTCGGACGTTGTGCCTCGATATGGCTGGTGACGTTTTGATTTCACAGTTTGTTTTGGAACGCATAAGAATTGTAAGCTTTTAACTAATTTTTGCCATCTATAGATGGCAGGCTCTCAGTATCGTTTTGTAAATTGACTGTGCAATCATGTTTTTTAATGAAAAACATTTCCGATATTTCTCTTTTTTTGAAATGTTTTTCTTTGTATAAAATTTTCGGATGTTGCCACTTGAAATCATGATTGTGTGTAAGGCGATGTTTGCTCACAACAGAATGATTATCTACATTTTTCCTAATATCACATCGATGTTCTTTGATGCGTGTTTCTAAATGCCTTTTTGTCTGGCCAATATATACCGCATCACAATTTGCACAATCAATCTTATAAACTAACTCAGTCTGACTGAGACTCGGCAACGCGTCCTTACCCTTCCTAATGACACAATCCAATCTTTTCGGGATGGTGTGAAGAACTCTAAAGTTCATGTCTCGCATTGTACGGCTAACATTCTCGCTAAGGCCCTTTATGTAAGGTACAGTAATGCACCTTCAAGGATCTTGGGCCACTTCGCTACTGACAGGATTATTGTTGTTACGATTTCGCAATTCGCAAAGTCGGACATTGACATATTTATCAACAATTTTCTTCGGGTAACAATTATTAATAAGAATCTTTTTTATTTCACTAATATTAGAATTGTGAAACCGCGCGTCGGACAAAAGAATCGCCCAATCAACCAAATTCCTTACGATGTTAATTTTGTATTTCATAGGATGGTTTGAAAAATAATTTATGTACCGGCTCGAGAAAGTTGGTTTACGGAACCAATTCGTGAGCAATGAGCCTCCCTCGCGGATGACCGTGGTATCAAGTAAACTCAATTTACCATTGCTTTCCATTTCGTAAGTGAATTTTAATCTATCGTGGTAATTGTTGAAACTGTCTAATAATTCACCAATACCCGACTCGGGAACAACCGCGAAAATATCATCCACATATCGTTTGAAAAAGAATATCCTGAAACTGAGCCGCTGTATACAATGCTTCTCTAAATCCTCCATGACCATGTCAGGAGGACCAAGATAGGAGAGAGGGGAGACCCCATCGAGCTTCCGAAGATCTGTTCATAAAATTGGCCGTTGAACATAAAACTAGTAGAACTGAGGATCAAGTCTACAGCTTGTGGTAGGCTGAGATCAGTTTTTGTAGTGATGTAATTCTATCTCTCTTCAATCGCTTTCAAAACAAGATCTTTAGGTACGTTAGTGAAAAGAGAAGTGACATCTAACGAAATTAAAACGTCACCGTCTCCCACTCTTACTCCTCTAATCAATTCTACAAAGGACCAACCATTCTTAACATACGATTCAGGTTTCGGAACAGATTTTTCTAAAATGTTTTGCAAACAACTGGCGATATTATAGAGCGGACTGCCTAAAGTGGAAACAATTATACGTAATGGTGAGCCAATTTTATGAATCTTCGGGAGTCCGTAACTGCGCGGTAGATTCCCATTAGTACAATTCAAATGTCTAAAAACTTGCTCATTGATGATGCCCATGTTAAACCAAGACTTTGCCACTTCGTTGATTTTCGATGTTATTTTTCTTATAGGATTGCTTTTCAATTTTTTGTACGTGGAACTGTCACTAAGTAAGTCAGTCATCTTATTAACATACGTACTTTTATTCATGATCACGGTAACTTGGCCCTTGTCTGCCTTTGTAACAAAGACATCATCATTGTTACGGAGGAACCTTTTACAAAATCTAAACTCTTGCAAAATAAACCTCTCTATACAATTTTTATGCTTATTAGTCCGCAAGAATTATTTTGCTTATTAGTCCGCAAGAATTATTTTGAATTATTTGCTGGCGACGGAAATTGTTTTGTTTATTGAAATTATCTATCACTATGTATGATCGATCACTTATGCGTCGCACGATGCGACCATAGTGCCATTCTTTTCCGTTTTTCTTAAAAAGCACGCGTTCGCCTTCGCTCAGAACTGGTAAAGATTTTGAATGTTTATCGTAGTAATGCTTTTGACTTTCACGTTTACATTCCAACCGGTCTCGTACAATGGCCTCATCCAACGGATCTCTAAGCAAAGTTTCGCGACTGGTAGGTAATTTTGTCTTAATACGACGACCAAAGAATAGTTGTGCGGGCGACAATCGCATGTTAGCAACGGGTGTCACGTTATATTCGAGCAATCGATATGCAAAGAGTTCTACCTCATTAGCCTCATAGCAACGCTTGAGTATGTTCTTTGCTATGGCCACCCCCTTCTCCGCTAGTCCATTACTTTGAGGGTAGCAAGGGCTAGAGTACTTGATTATAATGTTTGTGTCGTTTGCAAATTTATCGAATTCTAATGAGTTAAATGGGCTGTTATCGCATCTGATCTCCATTGGGTATCCATAACGACAGAATATTCCGTGGAGGCTATCTATAATATGACGACAAGTTTTACTTTTAATTCGTTCGGAACAGACAAATCCTGAGTAAGCGTCAATGAGAGCTATAAAATCAAGTCCTGCATATTCATACAGATCAATTGCGATGCGATGGAAGGGATACTCCGGATGAACATCTTGCTTGAGTGGTTCCTTCTGGTTATTTCGTGTAAATTGTTCACACACGACACAGTCCTTGACCGCTTCCTTAATGTCATTAGTCATGCCAGGCCAGAAAAACTGCTCTCTGGCTCTGGCCACTGTTTTTTCGATACCCAGGTGAGGGGCATGTACCCATTTGCAGATTTTTGACGGTAACTCCGTCGGTATAACTAATCGATGATCCTTAAATAAAAGGCTATTTTCAAAATGTAACTGATCCTTATATCTGTAAAATGTTTGTGAGAATTCATCGAGCTTGTGGTATGATGGCCATCCATCAACAACATATTTCACGACCCTTGAATATCGTTCATCACTTTTTAACGTATTTTTGTAGAGATTGTAGTTCTCTTCAGAGAAACACACTTGACGAGTGACGGAGTGAATAATTCCAGATAACCCAAGTGTGTCTGGTCCGGCAGGTGTCAACAGTAGCACGTGACAAACAATCCGCGACATGCATATCCTTACCAGGAGTGTACACTATTGTTAGTCCAGGATATTTGAGCAAGTGTAGAAACATGCGCTGCAATCTAGCAGTCACATCATTAATGTCTCGCTTTATCAGCGACTCAAGCAGCTTGTGATCTGACTAAACTGTAAATTCGCGGCCATAAAGGAAGTGGTGAAACCGCTCACATGCGAAGACTATAGCCAGAGTTTCCTTCTCAATTTGAGCCCATTTCTGCTCACTGGCGGTGAGGCTGCGTGAAGCATACGCGACTGGTTGGCCGTTTTGTAGAAGAACGCTTCCTAACCCGTCTTTTGAACTATCAGTTTGTATGACAACAGGCTCGTTTGGATCATATATCCGGAGTGCAGGCTTAGTTGTAATGGACCGTTTAAGATCAGCTAACTCCTTTTTATGATCAGCTGTCCACAACCATTGACTACCGTTCTTGGTTAGTTCCCGCAACTTGGCTGATCGTTGCGATAAGTTTGGAATAAAACGGGACAAGTATTTGAATAGTCCAAGCAGCCGCATAACTTCAGGTTTGTCCGAAGGTCGGGACATCTTGAGGATGGCATCCAGGTATTTAATATTGGGAGATATGTAGCCGTTGGTTATATGATAGCCCATGAATTTAACGTTTGACCGCCGGTATTGAATCTTGTTTGGATTGAATCTGATGTTGTTTGCTCTAGCCCGTTGCAGCACAATAGCAAGTGTGCGATCATGCTCTACTAAATCAGATCCCAAAATGGCTATATCGTCAAAATATATTTTAACACCCGGAATATCTCCGAATATCTGAATCATTTTCTTCTGAAACATTTCTGGTGCGCTGTTGAGTCCGAACGGAACGCGATTCCAGCGAAAGCGTCCAAAAGGCGTCATAAATGTAGTCAGATCAGAGCTCTTACGATCAAGCTCCATTTGCCAAAATCCATTACTAAGATCAAGTACAGTAAAGATATGTTTACCCGATAATTGGCTCACAATGTCTTCGGCTGTTGGTATTAGAAAGTGTTCTCGCTTGATACACATGTTGAGTGGCTTAGGATCAAGGCAGATCCGTAGGGAACCATCAGGTTTTTCAACTATTTGCATGTTGTTTACCCAGTCTGTTGGATCCACCGCACTGATGATGCCCTGTTCTGTCATAGACGATAGCTGTGCCTTTAGCCGGTCAATAAGACTCAGGGAAACCCGTTTCTTGTAGTGCAATGAAGGTGTAGCGCCATCCTTGAGGATGATCGAGCAGGTGCCTGGGAATCTGCCTAGACCCTCAAAGATGTCTTTATTTTCCTGTACAAATGTTTCGACATCAGAAGGAAGGTTGTGTAATGCATTAACAGCGTTGAGTTGTTGAATTAAATTAAACGAGATACAAGACTCCAGCCCCAGTAGCGGTTCGCACTTATTATCGACAACTAGAAACGACGCGACATGACTTGATTTACGATCAGGATCGATATATGCGATTGAAGCCTCGCCATAAACTTTTATGGCATTTGAATTATAGTCAGTAAAACTCCCAGATGAGTCAATCGGAATGTTTAATCTTTTAATGAGACCAATTGGAATGCAATTGACATCCGATCCTGTATCCAGCTTAAATTGAACGCTCTGGTCCTGTATAAGTAACGCTTTCATCCATCTGTTTCTACCTCCACCAGCACCAGAATTAGAATTTACTTTATAATTACAATGTTTAGTCTTAATTAAGGTACTTACACTAGATGCATCGCCTTCCTGATCTACTAAAGTTAAGTTAGCATTACCTAGCTCGCCCCAATTGACGCTTTTAACAGAGTTTTCTGATGACTTGTGATCTGATGACTTTGCCGGCTTGGCGACAGCAGGCTGCTCCGAGCGGGTTTCCTTTTTTTCTCCCTTGCAAAACTTTTGGAAATGTCCTATTTTTCCACACCTATTGCAGTTAGCGCCGATTGCTGAGCAGTAACGACGATGTTTTCCATTGTACGGTTGACCACAGTTCCAGCAATTGTTAGTACGTTTGATTGCAGCAATGTCTGATGACTCTCCATTGGATTGTTTAACAGCGGATTTGACTTCTGCTGAATTCCCTTGGTTACGGTCCAGCAGTTGTTTGTTGGCGGTAGCAGCCTCGAAAACTTTGCAGGTTTCTATAATTCTTGGTAAAGGCTCATCCTTGCCATCCAACAACTTCAATTGTAACTTCTTGTCTTGCACGCCAATAATGATACGATCACGCAGCATACGATCAGTGTACGATGTACGACAGTTGGCGCACTCGTATTCACAGTATTGTAGCTGAGTACGAAGTTCCGTTTCAAAGGCACCAAATGACTGCTTTTCCTTTTGTATAATCATATTAAATTTAAACGCTTCCATTGCGACATTTTTCCGTGGCAAGCAATACTCATCAAATGCTTTAATGACATCTTGCAATGTCCGCTGGTCAGCGACGGTTATCCCCGGTTGATCAGCGGTAGCGCCGGCAGCGGCTTGATTTTCCGGCACTCTCACAGGTTCCGATGCTGGGCCGAACATGCCTTCATAGCTTCCATTGTTTGGGAATAATGTGTTAAAAATCTCCACACCTTGTGGACCAATCAACCATAAAAAGGTGGCAATTTTGTTTTGTTCACTCTCGCCTATTTTGTTGTTTGCAATCAGATATATCAAGAATGTTTGCTTTCATCTGGGCCATTCTTTTGCTAGGTTAGCACAATCAAGCGACTGAGGCAAGCGCAAATCCATATTCGATGCCATTTACCTTATTTTTTTACTTCTGACACCATGTAATAAGTTTGTTACAAGGTTATACTTGAGTTCTTTATTCGTCAAGTACAGTACAATTTCTGACGTAAATAACAGAGAGAAGAATGAGAGACGACACGGCCTGGTTTTAGGTGATCCACGAACGCGATACGCCCTCTGGGATCGACGTAAAACGTGCACATGAAC
>NW_020218958.1:0-5502 GCF_003070985.1 Temnothorax curvispinosus | reverse complement strand
AAAATAAAAAAATTTTAAAAATCCACCGAAAGTGCGTTAAAGTTGAAACTTCAAGCTTCAAAATGCTTTTTTAGATTTTTTTTTACGATAATTTTTCGCCGACTTACAGCAGTTTGAAAATAGCCTAATTTTTAGGGTTCATGAAATGTTCCCTATTTTTTTTGTACGAGTGTATATATATATACCGGGTGTCTGAGACCACCCGCCCACCCTTTTTCTTTCAAAAACTAAGCATTTTAGAGAAAAACGTTCCAAACAAAAATTGTATGGTTTTGAGGGAAACATAAGATGTGGTCATTGATTTGACCTTGGGTGGCATCGTTAAGGACAGGTCAAGGACACCTTCAGTTTCTTAAATGAAACTCCCTATTTTTTATTGCATATTCTTATAGCTTATGTCGAGAGCTTTCCAAAACACTATAATTAAGTATTTTTTTATTAAGTACTTTTCGAGTTATAAGGCTTGAAAGTTACAGTACTGTGACATAATATTTTGTTAAGTATTTATAATTCAAATTCTTTACTTTTTATTTTTGCAAACAATATGAATCAATTAATGTGAAAAAACAAAATTTTCTTAAAGAAAAACCATGTTCCCCTCAAAACCATACAATTTTTGTCTGGAACGTTTTTCTCTAAAATGCTTTGTTTTTGAAAGAAAAGAGGTGGGCGGGTGGTCTCAGACACCCGGTATATATATATATATACTATATATATAATTTAAACATAGAGGAGGCTAATGTTAGATGAAAACGGAAGAGAGATTGAAAAATAATTTTGCCACTATTTATGATAATATTCAATTTTTATTCGTTATTTACATTTTTGCTTCATATACAATGTTATCTAAGCCGTAAGCTAATAGTTTGCAATCTATTAGCGAACTTTTATTGGACACCTCACTCAGTACTTTTCTCGCCTGACATTTATCCGTGATATAATTTTGTCGCAAGATTGTTACAAAATTGTTATACTTAGTATTAACATGCTGTATATCTTGACATAAATTAAAATATACATGTTCAACACATTGTTCGATTTCAAACAAAAATAATACAGTTGCTGGTATTATGTATAAGCATGTATCGCGCAGCATAAGTTTTACAATATTAACGTCACGCATTTTAACAAGTTCTATAATTAGATGATCTCGAAACACAGCAATGAACCGACAGTCGACTGCATGAGTTATTCGATATCCATGCGTCTTTCGATGATCGTTGTCCACGTTGTCCACGGAAGCACGATCTGATTTCCCCGATTGTCGCCAAGAATCAATTTCACAAAGGATGTAGATCCCACACTGATTCCGATATCCAAATACTTGTAAGCCGTGACTGTCAGGGCAAATTGTCTGCCCAAGATACGAGGTGTATAACGAGGTTCCGATTTATTAAAACTGTGGAAAAATAAAGTAGATAAATTACTAAATTAGAAAAAAAATAAATTTTAAAAAATTTATCCAAAGTAATACTTACGTTTTGCGCTCGTCCGATGAAACTTCACGAGGCTTAGGCGTATAACGAGGTTCCGATTTTTCACGAAGATACGGTACGTAATAATTCATACTTGTGCTGCTTCCCTCAAAGCCGCGAAGTCCCTTATCGGGAATATCGCGAGTGAACATCCACTTTTCAGAATTATTTACGTCTTCACTGCGACCAGCTATTGTTCTTATTTCTCCGTAAGAGGTATACTGTTTTTACTGTTGAAGTTGTCTCTTTGAACGATGAGACTCGATTGATTTTGACTTCGTAACACTAGTTAAAACGTTAACTTCGTTTGCAACGTTTTAGAAAAATTGGATGGCGCGTGCAAATGAAAAATTATAAGGGAAGGGATAATTCTCCTTCCTTCAACATTTTCAAGCACCAATGTCAGCGCTGCTTACGTAGAAGTTATAAAAAATTATACCAATGACTATAAAGTAAAAAATGAATCAATTATACACGACAACACCCTACCTTAAAAATTATGATGTGGTGGGGGAAGTTAGGAGAAGGAAACCACTCACAACTAATGGGAAATGGGGAAAAGAAAATAAAGCATTGTAAAATTATATATAATTTATTTTTTTAAAAGATCCCATTTCTTTTGGCGTCGCGACCACCAGTTAAATAATTTTAATACATTTTGTAATGCGCAATTCTTAGCATGTTTTCCACATCACATAGTGTTAGTAACATCTAGATTATTTAAAGATTTGACATCTTCGTAATCCAGATCCAAAGTCTCGATGATCAGCTTTTCTGTCGCATAATTCTCAAGTAGATTCACCAGCCATTCCTGTTTCTGGCATCCTCTTCTGTACCAAGCACGGCTGATGTAATTAGGCGTTTTACCATACCGTATGGCACGTTTTTAGTAAAATCTAGGTTCAAGTCATCGTACGGATAAAATTCGGAGTTTAGATAAAGTTTGACATTGGTCAAATTACAGTCATCGAATACGCTAACATTTTGAGACATGATATTCTTGCGGCCGGTCTGCAGCGCAAAAAAAACGTATCGCGGCTTTTCTAACTGAGTCGCAGTCTTGACAGCCCACGAATGCTTGGTCGTACTCTGCAAGAGGGGATACTCGTACAGATCCCACGAACGAAAACTGACACTAAGATATCGCCCGCTCCCCAAGGCCCGTAACAAGGATAGTTTATTAACCTCGTTTAACGTAACGTGAGGCATTTGCCACTGTACTTTAAACAGTTCGATTTCCGGCTCCGTCGCCGGATCTCCTACAATGCAATTGTTGTCGCTACGCACACGTATCAATATTAATTTGTGACGAGCATTAACAATGACGCGTTTGTAATCCTCACAAAAGCCCAGCAACAACTTGAGCGGTACGCAAAAGTTGAAATATCCTTCCGGTATGCTCGATGTAACGTCCCAGCCAGCATTCCGCATGAGTTGAGAATCATTATACGATAGCGATACGTAGTTCTTGATGGTACTGGTTATTCCAACGTTTCTGTTGCGATCAATCTCCACACCGTTAAGCTCGTATCGAATCTTATTGAACATAAACGCTGCACAATTATTTGCAAGCGTTGCCTGAGACTCGTCATTCCTTCTCTTTATTACCAATCGTCCTTCGACGTAGAGAAAGCTTTCACACGGCAACGTGTATAAATCTTGCTGTTGTATGGGTATTCTTATCTCATCGTTGTGTCCAAACGTTGTATTGGCGTACGGATTGTACGTGTGAGTTTCAATCTTGACGATGCTATCGTCAAAGATCGGTTCACCTTTAATATTTAAGATATTAACCATTTCGTACGACGAAACCCAATGATTTCAAAAATTCAACGTTTGACGCAGTGAGTTTCTTCTTTGGCGATCGGATTGTCTCTTTAATTTTGTTACTTGTCTGTCGTACCTTCTCCATTTCGTTCAGTATGAGCATCTCACGGTTTACCACAGTCGTCGTCTTCGCACATGCAGTCTAACGGTGATCTCTTCTCCACGAAAATCAATCAATCGGCCGTCCTGATCCACGACACGAATCGTTAGATCAGTAATGCTCCTTACGATGATCGGAAGGTAAATGATCTGCGCCGGTGTTTCCGATATCTTATATCCCGGTGGCACCTCGGCGAAAACTCGTGTATCGTGTGCACGTACTTGTCGTTGCTGTACGCGCCCGCGGTCACGTTACACTCTATGCGAATGATGTTTACACTGATGATATTTATCGGAACGTCCGATTCGTACCATTGTCGCGGCTCCAGCACGCGATTCGCTGAAAATCCCAACAGCGATCCAATGTTGTTCGGTTTGGTGAATATTACCCGATAAGCATATTTGATCTCGCTCTTCATCGTATTGTTGTTGGCTCGAATAATCAGATATTCTTCATCTTCGCCGACATGTTTCTTTTTCGCAATATTATTGGATTGGTCCAATTGTAAAATTGATTGTTTCAAATACGTGTGTATATCACGCAGTTCATATGACCCTTCGGGAACGGTAATCTCCTTATCGTCAAAGTAGAATTTATTGTTCGAAGAATTTACATTCGGTATCGTGTAATAGGTTTCAAAATCTGTCAGACCGAGCTCATAATCGCCGTCGCTCAAATCCACGGTGGGAAAGTAGCTTACCGCGAGGATGCTACTTTTGCCGATGAGAGTAAATGTCAGTGACATGTTTGAACGAATACTGAGTTCAAACAATGCAACGCCAGTCTTTAAATTGATCGTCAATTGTCTGTAGAAAACGCAGACACAGTTGTCCACAATTGCTCTGATCGTATCATTGATAAGGTGTTCGATTGTACTCGATTTGCGTCACGTTGTTCTATAGATACAGCACCAATTCTCTCGGCGGTCGAAGATTGCCATAACTGTCAAAATATATGGCTCGATCTCCCCTCTTTGCGTATGCCACCCAGTGAGTACCCGGTCCCTCAGCGTTATCCAAATTCACGATGCCACTCTCGTTTTGACGCACTCCATCCATCGGTAAGGTAGTACGTATAAAAATACCTCTAAAATATGGAATGTGCATACGCTTTGCAAGTTGTTGCAGTTGTACGTTGGTAGTTACACCCTTGGGGATTTTTAGCGTCTCTTCGACGTTTTTTTTTCTCGAGACTCCCCGTCCGCGTTTGTACGGAGCGAGATAAAGTCCGTGGTCTTCCATGGCGCGATTGTGACGTTTCAGTTCTTCCAGCTGACGCCGCGCGACTTTGTTATCATTCAGAGCCTTCGCAACTCCCGCCGCTCCACCGACCAACGAACCGAGAACTCCCAACAACGGTAGAATGGGCAAGATACCACCGCGTTTCGCTGCCGGAAGTATCCGTTTTTTCGAATCCGCTCTCTTCTTCATCTTCGTAAGCGTCTTCGTCTTCGCTTTTATTTTCAAACCCATTCCGAGTTTCCGCTTAACCTTCATGGCCGTCCAGACGGCTGTAGCTGCAGCTTTCTCGGAGAGAGTCGAGTCTTTCGCGACGACGCGTCCTAGCGCTCTCTCGGCGAGTATCTTGTCCGCCGCGTGAGATCGCCGCTGTGAGAATAAGCTATGTCGTGTTCGCGACACGCTGTGTCCAATGGATTAATACCTTGATCACCTCTTGCTAATCGTTTTTTTATTAGGTTAGCAACTAAGTTCCCGCCGTTTTTTTTAATGTTACTAGACACTACAGACGCGCGCTTCGCACGCGCTATTTAGCTTTAACATTACACACATATACAATGACAGCTGCTCATGAAGTAAGCACAGCGAGAGAACCAATCGGCATCGCGGAAAAGAGGGAACAATAAACGCGATATATTCGAGTACCGACTTTGCACGCCTTTTTTTAGAAAGAAACATTCCGCATGTCATTAAATGTTTTTGGCATAATGTTTTAAATTATTCGAGGTTCAGAAATGTGGAGCATGGGTCCCGCATGCTTTAAGTGACAACAACAAAAATCAACGAGCCACAATCTCCGCTGGTTTGCTTGCTCGTCACCGCTCAACTCATGGACACAAGCAACGATTTCTTTACCGAATCG
>NW_020218957.1:0-4342 GCF_003070985.1 Temnothorax curvispinosus | reverse complement strand
AAACAAATTGACAAATTGTTGTTGCGCATAGAGAACGGATGACGACGGATCGATTGGAAGGCTCAACATAGAAGCGTCTTCTTCGCAATTCGAGTACCTTCGGAACTTTGTAAACGGCCAAGGTTCTATAAGGGAAGTTGACAGAATTCTCAAAAATGCGATAAAGCGACCCGCATACTCGGCGTGTGATTATATGGCCGTCTTTTCCGTTTTTTTATCCGGGGCGTCTTATCATTTCAATTTGTTTACGAGCAAAGCATCCGAGTATTGGACGCTTATGAATGAACACGTAAGAATAATAGTATTTCTGTATAATATTTATAAGATTATACCTCCACACATTTTGAGTTTATGTATTTAGCGATGTGGATCTAAATCAATTTTCTAAACTGTTACAATGGGACATAACTATAATCGCCTTCACACTCGTAGCTGGTTTAATAATTTTGAGAAGACAAAGATGGTCTCGAGGCTTACTTATCTTTCTCATGATCGATGTTATATTTGTAATCAGTTTCTTCATAACTTGGTGGCGACTTATACAGGTAATTTATATATTATTTTATCACGGAAAAAATGTACACTTTTAAGTATATACATTTGTACATCGATCATATTGTGAAAACTTATGTAGCGTATATTAAAAATGAAGTATATAACGTACATATCTATATTTTGAATAAAATAATGACTATAGATTATAATTTTTTATTTAAAAATTTCTTCTAATTTGCAGGAAGCAGAAATTAAATTAATGGCGGCACAAGCGCAATTTGCTGAAATGCCAATTGCCTGCCAGCCGGATAAAATGAGTCTGTGGGACAAGATGTGGGAGAAGATTGCATCCTGTGAGTATCTGTGATGTGTAATGCATAAAAAAAAAGAAAAAAAAAAAAAACATTGATATACATTATTCGTAAACGAAAATCTGTTGACACAGCTACGAACGATTGTGAAAGATACTACGAAACGATCAAGACGAATCCTAGATTGCAAGTGACACCGGCATTCGCATTGACCCATTTTGTCACCACGACTTTTGTCCAACCTTTGTCGTACTTTGGATCGGTTATGTCTGAATTCGTAGATAACGCTACCAGTAAGTTGAATTTGGTTCAATGTCAATGATATGCCAACGTTATTGGATTATTAACTATGTTGCGCATTGTTTCGCAGGTAGATTAAACTTTGTGTACAAGTTTCCCGTCGTAATCGCTCTTTTCTCAAGTTTCTGCGTATGTGTAATATTGATACCGTTTTTCTGGATTGGCGGATCTATTAATTTCGGTTTTGGACCGTTCTTCAAATTTGGAATAAAAGGCAGACGACGAAACTCCAACGAGAAGAAAAAACGCATCGAACGGATTTACGAGGTATTAATTACGCTGCGGTTGTATACTCTTAAAATTAGTTTTCGTTACGTTTGTGAATTAAATCATCGATTAAACTTATCGATTTCTCGCGTTTCCTTCAAAGAGATTATCGCGTTCCAATTTAGTTATATTATTCGGAACATTCCAAATATAATAATATAAAACTTGTATAATGTTATAAATACGTTTTGATGTAGAATACGTTTCTTTTTGGTTGCAGGAAACTTCACCTAGGATGAGATTAAAAGATTCGGACAAAACGAAGCGAATTACGTCGGGACGAGATAACGGTAATGCTGAAAAAAACAAAAAAAATAGCAAGATATTTGTAATAGATTCCTATAAATAGTCGAGTAATTATTATTGCATATTAGATCCTGCTGCTGGAGGTGACACTGGTGATACTACCGATGTACAACTGAGAGAAAGATGCAAGGGTAAAAAATGCAAGTGTGAAAATAAAAGTGGAGATGGAGACGTGGAATGAGATGAAGAAGAGAAAAATAGAGATTGCTAACAAAATTGAGGAGCATTGTCTCTCGAGACAATGCTCCTCAATTTTGTTAATATTACTAACGATGAATTTTTTACATTAGTAATTATTAATTTTTATACTATTAATAATTAATAACAACTGCATATCGATGTTATACGTGAAAAATTATAAGCTCATTTTGCTTTATCTTGTAATCCCTGGGTTCCGTAAAGCGCTATATCTATAGCATACGTAACGTTTACCGTAGCATATGCGCTTTACGGAACCCAGGGAATATTGAAAGACCACTGGCGGCCATCATAAGTCGATCCTAAAGTAACTATATATAATATCGTTTTAATATCTCGAGAATATTGAAGATATTTATATTATTGTATCAAAGTGCGTGCTTTTCGTATTTTAGCACTAATCTATTTTAATATCTTTTGTTTGTAGAATTTCTACTATATTTCTCAATGCATGCGGATGCGCTGCGCGCGTTACCGGTGCAAAAGCACTTTGTACTCTCATAAATTATTGCTACTTGCTAAATCGAATATTTTGTTTAATCTTTTTTTTTTTTTTTTTTTTTCAAGTAACTTTCGCGTCAATTTTATTTTTAAATATTCGCAGAAAAATGCAGGATATATAACTCGATTCTCGTAATAAAAGCGCGATATACTTTTCATCGACGTTACGTTATTCTCGTCTCATTTGTCTTCTTTTGTGCGGCATGTAATTAAATATCGTCAACTGATGTACGTGTAAACTGTATAACGGACGTGTACACCGTTGAAAGTGTTTTAATATATCAAGTGCGCAATGTGCTTTTGAATAGAAGAAAAATTATACTTTTCCGCGATGTTGGAACGATATATTTTTTCCAGCGTCGTACGACGAAATCATCCTCGTTGAATTAAGAGATATTAGACCGTGGCAAATTTATAACGGTGGATCGAACGACGTTTTATTTCAGGAACTCGTTAGCGAAATGTCTCACGTCACGCAACTCTGTTCGTTTTTTCTACGTGCATCTATATATAGTAAACAAAATTGAATATACGTAAGATAAATTAATATACGCGCACATAAATTTATAGATATAATATGAGAACGTAATTATATGTATAAGGACTGTGCTATATAAGAGTGTTATTTTCTCAGAATTTTTGGTTTTTTGTTTATTCGTCGAATAACTACATATCGTATATACGGAAGAAATAACATTGTGAAAAAAGCTATTCGTGAGCGTGAAACAGATTGCAAAATTAACGTAAAGACTATTGTTTCTGTATTTCTTCGAGTACTTGACATAATGGAAAATGAGAATTTTGTCGCGAGATTCGCTTCTGCTTGGTTAAGCTGCAGTGTATTCTTCGGCAAGTCTTCGTTTGTGAAATTAATTATACGCGTGTATTTAAAGATTGAAATCTTGATCGGTACAACTAACATAAATTGGAATTAATTTTCATTACTTGAAGAAAATATATCGGAAAATAGATGTTTATTATCGTTGAACCAATAGCGATTGTTCCATTGTAAAAAAATTTGTTCAAAGCTGTCCATTTTTTAAATTAACTACGAATATAATGTTATTTTAAACTACAGTTCTACTCTTCGTTATCTAAAGTAATATAATCGAAAACTAAAATTAATTTTTATTATTTAACGAAAGTAAAAATATATCGCGAGAGAAAACACAATTTTTTTTTCAAATATTTAATACCGTCGAAGCGCCAGCGACTATTTTAGTTTATAAAAATAATATTTTAAACTTTAATGATTTTTAATATAGTTGAAGCGTAATTGATAAGTATTTGAAAAAGTATGGTTACATTTTTATCAGTTTAATCAATCAATCAATATATTTATTTGTTTTTCGGGAATAATTTCCCATTACAAAGGGGTTAGGCACAGCCATAATTAAAATATAACAAAAATAATTTTTCCTAATTGCCTTACAATTACAATGCGATGTAAGTAGTATTGTCAGTTTAACTAGCCCAGTAAAACGACTCGTATATAATTGTTGAAAAAAAAAAATAAAAAAACGGATCGCCGCAAAACCGACGCGAACAAGATCTGCCGCAACACCGCGTCTGAAAAATAAAAAACATAACAAATAAATACAATGTTTTTATTAGAAATAAATAAATTTTTGTGTGTAAGATATCGCGATCTATTAATAATTTGACACGTAGCCGCATGTTGCGTACATAGAGTGGTCGACATCTTTACCTACCCTTTTTTTTCAATAAGGCGGCATATGATGGAAATACGGCGGCGCCGTCCCCGGCGCGTATCCGGCGCCCGGCGGGAAGTAACTTGGCGGCGGCGCGGTAGCGCCCGGCGAAAAGTACCCCGATGGTGGCGTCGGGGGTAGGTATGGGGGAGGGGCATAATATTGCACCGACGGCGGCGCAGCAGCAGCAGCAGCAGGTGGCATCATCGGAACGTAATATATCGCGGTCGACGACGGCGCAGTGGACGCCGT
>NW_020218956.1:0-2092 GCF_003070985.1 Temnothorax curvispinosus | reverse complement strand
AGATAATCACCATAAGAAGTCACATAATTTCCACCGAACTCGCCCAAACGCCTGTGGGAAAGTGTGAAATTATCTGTACCCGAAATGAGGTACATGTATACCATATACCACATTCGCCGCATTCCTGCCGGCGAACAAGGGAGGCAGGTTCCCTCGGAGGAGAAGAAGAAGAAGATCTCGACAAGATAGCCATTACGCGCGATGCACCGGGAACGCGATGAAGAGCGTAGGCTGACTATATAGCGAGGGGTGGAGGACCCGCCGCGTTTTCTCGTCGACGAAGAAAAGGAATCAAAGGCCAGCAGAAGGCCGCTTTCAACGGGAGAGGGCCGACAATGCGTGGACGCGGAAGCTGCGCTCCTGTGTATTTGGATCTGCCAAGTATCGGTATCGCTTTCCGACGGGCTGGGATAATCCGCTTACGTCGGTCCGTTCTCCTCCTCCTCCTCCTCCGCCTACGCCTCTTCTCCGTAACGGCGCATTGTTGCCGGCATATTGTGAGAAAACAGCATTTTCGACGCTCGAGGTGGCGACAAGAAGAGGACTTAAACTCATCACCGTCACAACAATCGGCACCGCTCGGCGTGGGAGGACACCGGCCGATGCACCTGACGCAAGTTGCGTGTGCGTACACCCCCTGGGGTTGTCTCCTACGCAATTTCTCGGAGGAATGATGATAATTTCGAAGAAGCCACGAAAGCTCTCTCAATCCGGCGTTACTAACACGGAGCATGACACGCAAACTCGAAATGTGTAAACGTTACGTTATTTTCGCAACTGCTTTGCGTTCGTCATTATAATACAAGAAAAGTTTCGAAATAATTTTTACAATTTTGTTGATACAATTTGCTTCCGATATGACCACACTTACTTTAAAATATATTCTAAAACTTTCATGTTATTACGACTCTTACGTATTTATTTTAATTTTATATTTTATGACTTTTATGTCATAATATAATATTACAAAAAATCTCGTGTGACCTGATTCTTTTTATGAATCAATTCTCGCAGCAAGGATTAGGCTTTGTGATATCGCGGAGCTAGATATCTCGATGAAGGGTTGCCGGTCGGCGTGGGCACTCCGACGGGGAAGGGCTCGTATAATCCCATGAATACATAATCCAGATGCAAACAGCCGCCACGCGTGCCTCGATTTAAACGGTCGCGATATTTCACGGATTATAACGCGAATATTTGCACTATTTTTCACGGTGTCGCCCGAGATCCCGAGTGTCGTTCGAGTAACGGTGTCCTCGTTCTGAGATCTCAATCCTTTCGTTCCCATATTATTTCTGATGAACGTCAAAAACGATCCGCATGTATTACTTAAACGGTGTATCTACTCAACAATTAGTGTCGCATCGACTCTATTTTTTATTTCTTAAAACTATCTTGATTTATTTAATTTATTATGGTAAATGTTTAGTATAACGCTCTCCTCTCCGATTTTCTTAAAACTTTGTAAAATTGTTTATTTCTGTGTGTAAAAAACATTCTGAGAAGAAAAATCGTCGCTCAGGTCTCGTTTTTTTAAATTTAATTTCAAAGTTTTGATGTCGGTAAGGTAGGAAAATGATAATTTACGTTTTTAAAGTACTGCGCAACTTCATTTGAAGGTCACGTGACAACTGTCTGCTAATTAAATACAAAAATGTGTGTTCCCTGCTTTAACAAAAATCCAAGTGAAAATCATAACTTTTATAAAGCAGTGGATACACACGTGTGTGCCCTGTTTTAACGAAAATCACAACTTCTATAAAGCAAGGCATACATACGTGTGTGTGTGTGTGCCCTGCTTTAACGAAAATCACAACTTCTATAAAGTAGACCATACACACGTGTGTGTGCGTGCCCTGCTTTAACGAAAATCACAACTTCTATAAAGCAGGGCATACACACGTGTGCTTGTGCCCTGCTTTAACGAAAATCACAACTTCTATATAAAGCAGAACATACACACGTGTGTGTGTGCCCTGCTTTAACGAAAATCACAACTTTTATAAAGCAGGGGATACACACGTGTGTGTGTGCCCTGCTTTAACAAAAATCACAACTTCTATAAAGCAGGCCATACACACGTGTGTGTGTG
>NW_020218955.1:0-4071 GCF_003070985.1 Temnothorax curvispinosus | reverse complement strand
TTTCGACATTGATTCAACGTCGAATCAACTAATCATTTCTGACTGGGGACTGTTACTGTGCAGTAGTTTTCACTCAGATTTTTGGTATTTCCATTCAGACTTCGTTACGCTAACAGTGTTCCAGACTTTGTATAACAAACAGTGGCAAATTGTCCTCTGGCCTCTGAAAAGAGGCAGGAGCCAACGAAATAGAAGAAGAAGAAGAAGAAGAAGGTCTCAAGAAGAAGAAGAAGAAGAAGAAGAAGAGGCAAGGCACAAGCCAATAAAAATTTAAGAAGAAGAAGAAGAAGGGCTCAGACACAATGACAAAAATAAGGAAAGATAAAGGAATAAGGAATAAGGGAATGTCGCATCTCACTTCAGTACACGTACATTAAAGTGAGATGCAACATGCCTTATTCCTAATTCCTTTATCTTATTCCTTATTCCTCTCATTGTGACTGAGCCTGAAGCATCTATAACTCCAACCGGAGTTAATAACCTAAAAAAAAAAACATCTTAACCTTATTATTAACACCTTAAACACTTATTATTAACGCCTTGAAACATGATAAAAGATATTTTTTGCAAGATTAATGAAGTGATATTTACCTTGCCCGACATATACTACGTTTACGCGAGCGTTACTTCTGTAGTAACTTACGATATATCACTCGTTTACGCGGAGTAAATTATCGTAAGTTACTACAAAATCCCGTTTACGCGAAGGAAAATCCCGCTTTACGCAAAGGAATTATCGTAAGTTACTACAGAAGTAACGCTCGCGTAAACGTAGTAATAGTTCAAATTTCCCGACAAAAATTTACCTTCGAAAATTTTGCTACAACATTAAACTCGCTATAAATAAACGAAATTGGTTAGAAACACGTTGCAACAAACATTTGGCATTACAACTCAGTGTAAACAAAGTTCAGTTATCTTTAATAGTTTTCAAGTTACATTGAAAAAGGCTTAGGATATGGTTCAAAATACCCGAACTACCTCTAATATAATTTTTTGCGAAATGTCGGCATTTAATTTTTTTAAATATTTATTTAAATTTGCTCTTATGATATTTTTTATCAAAAAATACATTAAATTATTTTATTTAAAAGATATCTTCTGGTGACAGTAATAAAATCAATGTAATTAAGGAAAGGAAATAATATTTTAATAAAATTATTTTTTAAAATAAGATAATGAAAGCGTTGCTACTAATTGTAAGTGTTGCTGTTTTTCTTTAGGCGCGTATACTGGATGCTATTTATATATTTTTTTAAATTATAAAATAAAATACACCGGCTATTTTAATTGTAGAAACCTTTTTGATATTTTATGTATATTATTGTATATCTTTACATTCTCTTACAAATGTTGACAGAAAAATATAAATATCTTGATGAATATCTGTTCAGAAATATATCAATTCATAACAATTACTGTATGTAGTGTGGAAATATTAGGATGAACTGAGGACATTTTTAAATAGATCTAACATCTCATTCTTTAATAGAACTTTTAGTAAAAATATTACAAATTATTATTACAGTATACATACAGAGCAGTCTACACACACACACACACACACCCACACACACACACACACACACACACACACACAGAACTTTCTGTTCATACAGTATCTTTATGTTTATATTAAACTTTATCTGAAGTTTTCTACTGGTTCAATTTGTATATATGTTGTATATTTATTATTATTATTTATTGTAAACGTATATTTTTAAGTAGGGTGTGGCTTTAACCTAGGAGATTCAATCTTCTTTGGGCTTGAATTTATTTCTTGTTGCTCTAATCTACGATGTCTTAACATTGTAGATATTACTCCATTAAAACTAGCGATCTTTTTTTTGGCACTACCTTTTGGAGTACTTTCACCGATTCTCCGAACTGGTAATCTCGGCGATGACATCTCATCCATGAAATCAAAGTCTGACTTTTCTTCAGTCCTGTAAAAATATTATCAATATAAAAAATTGAATAAGGATAATTAAAAATCGATGCTGACTTGTATTCTGGAGACTCGAGCTCTTGTTGTAGGTTGTTTGAAGGAACAGGAGAAGGTCCTCGTCTGCCAGGACACTTCCATTCAAGTTCCAGAACACAATTGTTTACTTCTAAACCTTCAATCAATGAAACTATGTCTTCAGCCTTTATATTCCATTTATGCTATGCAAACAGACAAATATAAAGATACTTGTCATGGTAAAGTTTTAAATGTAAGCTAAGACACACATATTTATCAGCAAATTGTCAAAATATAATCAATGAGATTGTATAATAAATTATATGATAAAAATCTTTTTCAAAATTATATACAAGATAATAATGATTTAACTGAATCTTGACGTCAAATAAGTTAGATATTTCACCTTTTCATCCACCTCATATTTCTCATCATCGGAACATTCTACAGACCAATCTTCCTCAGTGCATTCCATTTTTCTTTTATAATTCGCGATAATAGACTTCTAAAAATTAAGTTGAGACGGTTGAGATACTTTCATTGTAGGTTATATTTTATTCGCATTCGGTCTTCTTCTGCTGGTTGCGTTCCAAAATTCACTCTAGTTAACTAAAATGCTATAAGTGCATACGTGACTTCTGGGTTGCGTTCCAAAATTCACTCTGGGTAACTAAAATCTATAGTTTACGTCACGTATACTATAGCATAAAGTTAACTAGAGTGAATTTTGGAACGCAACCTTGGGCTGCGTTCCAGAACCAGGCTCTATTAATGCTAAGCACGGTCTTACATACAGGTCTGGAAACTCAGACCGATTTCGGTGGTGGGGGATGGTCGTTTTAGCAAGGAAGAATTTATTTCACGGCGTTGTCACTATGCATCGCTGTCATCGCGAAGTGTAGATGGTAACCCATGGTAACGTGACAACAATTTTTTAATTGCGCTTAATTCAAGTGCATTTTTGAAAATGACATATAATGAATTAAATTTTTTTAAATATGACGAATTCTTGCGTAGTCCCGAAGTGTAAAACGGGATATAAATCCTTAAAAGTAAAACGGTCAACGTTTAAAGTACCAAAAAAAATAGACCTATTTAAAAAGTGGCAAGCAGCGATCCCGGGCAATATAAAATTAAAATCGTCCCATTACGTGTGTGAAAAACACTTTGAAGAACGATTCATCAACAGACAGTGGGGAACAAAAATCGTGTTGTCTATATTGTTCATTTAGCAATCTAAAACACACTAGGAAGGCACAGTATTATATATGCTTCACGCAGAATTTTTATTCCCTCAGTATCGTCAGTATTTGTCCTTATAAAGAAACGAATAAAAAGATTTCCAACGTTTTATTCTTAATACAAAGTTATTTATTATTCCTTTCCTCATTTGAAACTTCAATTATTGCCTATTTGACACTCACGATTTTGAATTTACTAATTACTATTTCCGTCCTTGTCCTACCACATAATACACTGACCGATGGCAGCGACTCTTACGGTCACAAAGCGAGTTATTTTCTTCGTCGCTAAGGCGACCATCCCCCACCACTAGAGTTTCCAGACCTGTATGTAAGACCGTGAGAGTTTAGGCTGAGTTTTTACTGAGCGCGTCACGCGTTGCGTCGTCACAAGTTAACCAATCAAAACATCCCATTTCATTACATTCTTGTGACGGGATCGAAATGGGATGTTTTGATTGGTTCAACTCGGACGACGCGATGCGTGACGCGCTCAGTGGAAACTCAGCCTTAGCATAAGGGTAAAGCGGGGAGCACACACTTCTGCACAATGCATAATGCGTAAGCATAAGAAAATTGATTGATTCGTATGTATTTGACCGGAAATGAATGTCCGGGAAAGAATCTACCATATGAAATCGTTTGTATTTCGTATGAAGACTTTTGAAGTGCAATTGAAAAGGTTTGTGAGTCATTCGTTTAATCGTAATTAATTAATTATTTTTACACCATGCATTTAGCCGAAATAGATAAATTAATAAAAGTTTTTATACGGAATCGTTTGTATTTTATATGAAGAGTTATGAAGTGTGATTAAAAAGGTTTGTGAGTCACCCAGATAATTTTAATTAAATATTTATAAACTCG
>NW_020218954.1:0-15311 GCF_003070985.1 Temnothorax curvispinosus | reverse complement strand
GCGCACCTCGTCCCGCGCTCGACTCGCATTCGCCGTTTTTAACTGTTATACATAGTACTATTAGTTATATTATTTTAAGAAAGTAATTTTTATTTGTGTTAAAGTATAATTAGATTCTGTTAAAAAAACTGTACTATCACTATTAGTTTTACTTTTAGTAAAAATGTGATTTTTAATTTCATTAAGGTACAGTATAATCGGCAAAATTCCGACACGTCAAAACGTCATGTGCGATAACGATTTTACCGTGTACTTGCTTGCACACAAAATGTGTTTGTTAACAAGCTTGCATTGCATTCGTAACCGAGTTAAATGCGTGATACCACAGTTTGAAATTGCAGCATTTTAATTAATGCTTTTTGCAACGACAAGACAACGGCAGAGCACCGAAAAATATTTTCCAATGGACGTTTATATTTGTTAATCTGCGCGATACGCGATTATGTGCGTCGCTAAGCCGTTTAAAAAAATATATTACGAAAAATAATGAGGATTTGTTGCCACTTTATACAATTAATAATCTCCTAGCGACAGAAGATGCATCGTAGTTGAAAATTCGAAGGAACACCTACCGTGTTTCTCATACCATATTTTGTACTACAAAAACTTGTACAATGGATTACTGATTTTCTATAGATTAAGGAACAGTATAATGTTCTTTTTTACTTTTAGTTATCGTAATATTTTTTACCAATCCTTGTGCCAAAGAATAAGTCACGTTCTTAGTTCATACAATATTATGACTTGTGTACTTAAGTTTACTGTTATTTGTGTAAGTACGGAACTGGATAAAATATGTCAATTGAAATCGTCGAGTTTATAATTACCTCATATATAAAAATACCTTTTGTAAGATTTTAATAAACAACTTTTATGTAAATTTTATTTTATTGACACATACAAATATCGAAACATTTTACATTTAGAACTCATAATTACATTACAACTTACTGATAAATACAATTTATAATAAAATTTTAAGGTACAAGTGTAACTAAGTAATTACGCTTTATTTCACCCTCTGCATCGTTTGCTATAACTTCCTCAAAAATTTCATTATTAGGGGCATCATCATATCCTTCAACAATAAAGTCTTCAATGATATCATGTACACCGTCGAGACATATATTGTGAGGCACACAACATGCTATTATAGTAAACGGAATCACATCATCTCTATTCATATTTAGGTATTTTAACCGCCTCTATCTTCCCTTTAGCAAAGCAAAAGCTCGTTCAATCACTTGTCTCATTTTAGAGAGAGCTTGATTGAATTTTTGCTGTGCTCGTGTCAAATTTCCAAAGTTACGGAAAGGCGGAATGCACCATGTTAAGACTGGATATGCTTTGTCCCCAATAATATATTCTTGATCAGGGAAAAAGGCCCGTTTATTTTCTCAAACTGCATGCCATAAATCAGAGTTTCTGAAGACTCGTATATCACCAACAGAGTCTGCAAAACCAGCAAAGCAGTCTGTAAAGCTAAGCTGAGAATCACAAATAGCTTGAAGAGTGATGCTGAACCGCTTTTTTCTGTTGATGTAGAATTGACAATTTTCCTACAAAGGCACATAAAATAATTTATTCAACCGACAAAAAATTACTCTTTTAATAGTACATACTATATTATTCTACTTACCTTAGGACCTTTTACTTCAATACCAGTACCATCGATTGCACCGATGACATCAGGTAAAACACCATTTTCTTTAAATTTATTTTTTACAGTCAAAAGGTTGTCACCTGTTGGCCAAACAATTATATCACCAGCAATAATATAATTGAGAGCTTTGATAACACGCATGAAGCAGTTATTCAACGATGACTTGCCCATACCAAAGCGGTCGGCTACAAATCTAGACAAAGAAATAATAATAGTTACTTCAGTAATTTCTATAACATTGTAACAATAAATAGTTAACAACATATTTTCCTTACTTGTACGAATCTGGAGTAGCAAACAGCCACAAAACCGACAATAGTTGGTTTCTTACAGGTATCATGGGTCGGCCTGTATCATCTGTAATAAATAACGCCGGGCCCAAACGCGTTTCGAGATTCTCAAAAGTGTTCGGAGTCATACGAAAATGCTCGCAAAATGCTTTATTGGTCATTCTTGGAATCGTATCCGATATATAACCTTGACACCGTGCTGGTGTCTTTCTACAACCTCGCACTCTCAATCGCATTTCACATGATGCCAAATCAAATTCCTCATTACTTTCATTACTACTGCTGTTCAACATAATACTTTGTAATAATTGGTCAGAAGCGACTAAAGCCAGTGCTAATATGCGTTTTTTCTGATAAACAACTGCATTTAAATCAGCCATTTTTGTTTGTAAACATTACAGCAACACGCATTGGTCGTTCGATAACTCCCGTCGGTAGCAGACCCACCAGCTCGACCGAGCCCGTCCGCCACATCCACCACACAACGTGAACGTGGAGTTTTTCGAACGCACCCTAGGAAAACGGTATTTTATCAACCGTGATCTCGTCCTCTGTCTAAGTACATAAGGATACTTATGGAGGGATAGGTTTTCCTACTATTGATGGCGCAATAGATTGCACACATATTCGTTTAGTACACACTAGACTTCAAAATGTTAATGAAATTTTTAGAAATAGAAAAGGATACTTCTCTTTGTATGTTCAGGTACATATATAATACTTATTTGAGTAATTTAAGAAAATATTTGTATAAATACAAAAGGATATATACAAAAAAGACTATCTTAGCTAGGTACTTTTTAGTTAACCTTTACTGGTTACACGGAGAGAAATCGTTAGTAAACTTTACATAGTTGCGAAGTAAAATTTACTAAAACAGTTGTGCCGAACTGGCTAAGCTGTATTTACCAACAGGGTTAGGTAAAAATTACCGAACGAATTATATAATTTTTACTTGATTAGTTAAGCTGCAGTAGTTAGGTAAATTCTACTCAACTGTATAAGTAGGATTTACAAATGTTGATACGGTAATATAATATCGAACAATTTTGATACGGTAATATAATATCGATCGTCCGACGCGTCTCGCGAACAGACGATCAGGTAGTAGACGGGGGAGGGAAGGAGGGCCGCGGAAGCACGCCGTCGCGGATTTTCGAACGGGTCGCCGACACTCTCGACACTAGTCACACGCCCTAGATAAGGGGGAAGGTAGAAAAGTAAATAAAGCACAACACACCAAAGTATGCGGTGTGTCGCTCGTTTTTAAATCACCGCCAGTGCGGAGAGGAAAGAGTCACGCGCGAGACACGCGCGAACACGCGTGAAATCGCGCCGCGCCGAAACGTATAGCCTCACCACCGCGATCTGCTCTCTCGCAACGTGCGCGCAAGCTCTCGTGGGCTCGCGACTCGCGACCCACCAACGGACACAGCTTTCTGAAACAACGCGCGGTCGCACTTATTCGCGACGGGCATCCGCACCACAGAACACATAATCGCACTCACTGACAACACCAGAGACGGAAGCCATTATGGGACCACGTATCACGTCATTCACGTCGACAAAAGAGGGTAGCGTTTCGCGGCGCGCGGGCGGCGGCGGTCGCGCGGATCGCGCCTAATGTTATGACGCTAACATCGCGCGGTCGCGTGAAGATTAGCTTAACTTGCTAGGTAAATTTTACTCAACAGTAGTCTGGCGATTTTTACTTAATGTATTTGGTAAATTTTGCTTCACTTGTCAGTTACATTTTACTTAGCTCAAACTCTGGCAAAATTTGTTTAGCGAACTTAAGTAAAATTTACTAACAATTTCTCTCCGTGTATAAATTATTTATATCTGTACTCATTGTGTTCTCCTCAATCGTGGCATACGGACGTGCTTCCTAACATGCTCTACGTACATTATTTAATTTTATATTATTTTAATTTTATATCTTACATTATTATACCATATTCACACTGACAACGCACAAATCATGTAAGTTACTTAGATACTCTAATTTTATATTTCCTTTATTTTATTTTATTTATTACAATACAAAAGGGAAATTTTTTTTCTGCCTATAATCTTAAGTTTCTGACTTGCGGGCACAGTGTCATGAATTGCCTGTTGAATGTATTTCTAAGAGCTTTATTCACCTGAAGAGGGTCCGAATTTAGACCAAAACGCAATGATGTGTTAGAATGTTCTAAAACGTCGAAAAATCATTTCTGTACGAAATGTGTGTGTGTGTGTGTGTGTGTGTGTGTGTGTGTGTGTGTGTAACGCTTTTGTTGTCAATTTATGCTCTAACTTCCGTAATTTTTTAGATATTGGGATGCATTTTTTTAAATAGATAGAGTATCATGTAAGGAAGGATGGGATTGAATTTGGCGATAATCGGTAAAGAGGTTCCTTTTTTAGAAAATTTAGAATTTTTGTAAAAATGCTTGTGTGATTGCTCTAACTTCCGTAAATTTTAAGATATCGGGCTGTTTCTAATTTTATTACATTCTTCAGTCTTTTCTACCCCTATTTCATATATAAATCTTTAAGATTTGGTTGATTAGAAATAAACTTGATTTCAAAAAATTCGTCAAATTTGGTTTATTCCGGAATAAAATTAATGCAAACGAAAAAGTATAATTAAAGAAAGTTAAGAAAGGACAGGGGCAGATATACTTACAAGAAGGCAGCAAGAAGAAGATGCAGTCTGTAAACTTTATAAAAAACTTTAAAAAAATAATTGTGCAAATTAGAAATTTGCACTTTGCTTTCTCAACAAATTGAGGTGTGTGATTTGGAAATTTGCACATAGTAAAGTCACAATTTTGAAGTGAGAAAGTAGGAAATTAGCAATTGAATCCACAACGTATTGTTACGCACAAAAAGGTTCCTCTATGAGGAAGCCAAACTAAAAATTATGCATCTAATAAAATACAAGGTTCCTCAGAGAAGAGCTTTTAGCGCGTAACAATACGTTGTGGATTCAATTTGCTAATTTCATACTCTCTCACTTCAAAATTGTGACTTTGCTATGTGCAAATTTCCAAATCGCACACCTCAATTTGTTGAGGAAACAAAGTGCAAATTTTTAATTTGCAAACTTTTTTTTTTTTTAAGTTAACCTTTTTATGAATTAAAAAAGGGTCAGCTTAGTAGCACAAATGAGGTTTTACAATTGACGCAATGTTAAATCGATATTGATTTTGAGAGTTCAGGCTACATGGTCCATATATGGACTTTTGCATATGGACTTTTGATCGCGTATAAAGCTGTATCTAATCAACAAAATCTTAAAGAATTGTATATGAAATAGGGGTAGAAAAGACTGAAGAATATAATAAAATTAGAAACAGCCCGATATCTTAAAATTTGCGGAAGTTGGAGCAACCACAAACAAAAATTCTAAATTTTATTAAAAAAAAACCGCTTTACTGATCATCGCAAAATTCTATCACAATCTTCCTTACATGATACTCTATCGATTAAAAAAAAGTGCATCCCAATATCTAAAAAATTACGAAAGTTAGAGCATAAACGGACAACTAAAGCGTTACAACACACACACACGCACACGCACACACGGACATTTTGTACAGAACTGATTTTTCGATGTTTTAGAACATTCTAAACCACGGTCTTACATACAGGTCTGGAAACTTCAGTGGTGGGGGTAGGTCGCTTAATGAAGTCGTTTTTAAGTTCTCTAATAGCCACTAGAATTGTTGCGATCAATGTTCTTGTTGTGGCGAGGGACGCCGGAGGCCGGGGGGGATATCTGTCATATGAAATTTGGCGGAGTGGTTTTGTGTCAACTTTGTAGTCTCGACATTATAGGTTCGAATCTCCGTGCCCTTAAGTTTTTTTTTAAATCCTTTCACAAAGCAACGTGGTAAATAATAATGCTTTAAATAATTTAAGACTATAATAAATTAATGAAATATGTATATAAAATAAATACAAGTTTTTTTTTCTAAAAATGTCATGTGTTTCTCGGGGGATAATTATAGTATAGCTACTTATTATTGGCCACTGAGTTTTTTTGAGATATAATTAATTAATAAAGATTAATTATAATATTTTTAACAATATTTAAACTGTTTTTTTTTTTATTAATTTGATATAAAAATATGTTTTAATTGTTATTGATTATTCGATAAATAACTGTAGAATATAGCAAAGAGTAATTCTCTCCAAATTTTTAGGGAATCACGTTTTTGTGACAACAAAACGATTTAACAAGTATCTATTTGCGACAAGACGCGGTTTCTCTTAATTATTATTAATTTTTTATTAACAATTTATTCTCTAGCGGTCGACAGCAAAGAGCAATTTTCTTCAAATTTTTAGGGAATCACGTTCTTGTAATAACAAAATAATTTAGCAAGTATTTGCAACAAACGCAATTTTTCTTAATTGTTATTAATTTTTTATTAACAATTTATTCTCTAGCGGTCTTTAACAAAGAGCGATTCTCACTAAATAATTTAAAGACTGGTACAGAATAAATTGTTAATAAAAAATTAATAACAATTAAGGGAAACCGCGTTTTGTCGCAAATACTTGCTAAATCGTTTTGTTATCACAAGAACGTGATTCCCCCAAAATTTGGAGAAAATCGCTCTTTGCTATCAATCGCTGCAGAATAAATTATTAAAATAAAAAATTAATAATAAAAATTAAGGGAAACCGCCTCTTGTCGCAAATACTTGCTAAATCGTTTTGTTATCATAAGAACGTGATTCCCCCAAAATTTGGAAAAAATCGCTCTTTGCTATCAATCGCTGCAGAATAAATTATTAAAATAAAAAATTAATAATAATAATTAAGGGGAACCGCGTCTTGTCGCAAAACTTGCTAAATTGTTTTATTATCACAAGAACGTGATTCCTTAAAAATTTGGAGAAAAATCGCTCTTTGCTATTCTACAGTTATTTATCGAATATAATCAATAACAATTAATTAAAACATATTGTTATATCCAATCGATGAAAAAACAGTTTGAATATTGTTAAAAAAATATATAGATATATTTAATCTTTATTAATTAATTATATCTCGAAAAAACCCAATGGCCGATAATAATTAGCCTACGATACGTTCGTACCCTCCGAGGAACCCACATGACATATTTGAACGTCTCCTTTCCGCGAGACGTTTTTAGACGTTTTGCTGTTAGTTTCAGCTACATCCGAGTTCTCGGGTTATGTTCATCTGCGGATTTCGATGACAGCGACGAGTAGTGGTTATGATAGAAACTAAATGCATTCTCGATAAGCGATTATGCCACCACTAGAATTAGCGGTAGTCTCCGAACCTGTATGTAAGACCGTGTTCTAAACACTGCCGAAAATACCTTAAAAAAATTTTGTTTACAAAAAGCAAAAAGTTTAATATACTTGCAACTTATATTTTACTAGCTTGATACCCGTGCTTCGCTACGGTAACACACATTTTACCTCTTTTCACCCCGTTAGAGGTCGAATTTCTAAAAATCCTTTCTTAGTGGGTGCTTACATCATGGAAAGAATATACTCCTCGAATTTCATGTTTCTAGGTTTAAAGGTTTATGCTGGGCGTTGATGACTTGATGAGTCAATCGTAACATTGAATTATGCATATATATATAGATTATAAATTATAATGAATATTTAATAATAATAGAATTATAGATATGCTGAAAGAAGGGAAAGGGAGCTTAAATAATTTCAAGAAAACAAATAATGATTCAAAATGAGATATTTAATTTGGCAGAATTATTAAAGAAAACCAACATTCGTTGCAAGGGTAAGGAAAACTGCCAAAAACCTTACCAGTCTTCATTAAAAAAAAAATACATTTTTAAAGTACAAAATAAACATATCTTACAAATATGATTATAAATTAATGTAAATAGAAAAATGTGCAAATTAATACAGAAATAGCACATTTAGTAATACAATAAAATTATTTGTAATCAACATGTTACAATATAAAATTTTTAAAACATGTTCAATAATAGAGAAGTAAAGAATAATTTACAAAATAAAATATTGCATTTTTGGCTTTTATCACATACCTACTTATTACTATTTTATATCACATTTTTATCACATATTTTATTACAAATATATAGATAATATATGAAAAATAAACTCTGAAAAGCAAAATAAAAATTTAATATCTAGTAATTGAACGCTGAAAAACAAAATAAAAATTAATAATAATGTGCAGCATGCAGAAAAAAATATAGGCTAGATGGGCTAGATGTAAAAATTTAAAAGTATTATGCAAAATAATACAAAAAATATTAAATATTATCAGATATATAAAATATTATCAGATGTGCATTGATTTTTATATAAATTTTGCGTATTATGCAGTTTGAAATGCTTCGCGTCAGGTCCAAAGTTAATACAATTAATGTTTTTAGCTTGAAGACTTGATCAAATTACACAAATTGAAGAAAGAATATTATTACACAATCGATTTCTTTTCTTACTTTTTACATCTGTAACAATAGAAAATATTATTTTAGCCTCGGCATTGGAACAAGGATAACAAAGGACTACTTTAATTATTAATAATTCTAAATTTGGAAACAACTTTTGCCCGTCAAAATTTTTACATTGTAATATATTCTTCCACATTTCATCTATTTGTAAAGAAGCTAACTGTATTTTTTGTCGTCAAAACTTGATGGTAATATGTCCTACTCGAAAGCTAAATCTGATATGTTAACATGTTCTACTTGCTTAGCAATATGAGTTAGATATTTAATTTTATTTCTACCTTTTTTGTAAAAAGCAATTTTAGGATCTAGAAAATTTAACTGCTTAAAAAATTCATCGTTATAAGGTAGACGCTTTAGCATTTCTCGAACTGCCGCGCGCCGTAACATAAAAGTCCAAACATTTCAATTTAATTTCTTGCGCGCATTCCAAAGATAATGTTTCTAAAAAACTTTCACATTCCGGTCCTATACGTATGTTATCTATATGTTTTACATTATTATCTAAATCTGAAATTGAAATATTTTCTAAATTATCGTACTTTAAAAAATTGTCGGCTAATTGACGAATTAATTGTTGACTGCTTTCGTGTAATTTATGGATTAAAATGTAACGCGATTGAAATAATGCGTTAAAATTATTAAAATAATTTAATGCGTATTTGAGAAACAACAAATATGCTTTAATGGAATTATTATTTAAAAATTGTAATATATTTTCCGCGGATTTTAATTTATCTTCTACTGTTGCTAACAAGAAATAACTTTTTAAGACTTCCCAATTTTCTAAGAGTCTAACAACGCACTTTTGTAAACAAAGCCATTTAGTATCTGACAATTTTAATATTTTTTATTTGTTCAATTTCAAAAAAATCTTGGAATTCACCCAATATCAAAAGACACGGTAGTGTCTCGTGCTAAGTACACGCGGAGCGAAACAGACCTTGACTCTTTTACGCGACGGTACGGGTTGCAAGTACTCGAGATGTTGAGATCTCGATAACGAGTGAACGGATCAAGTTCTAAGTAGGTTTGATCGATAGCTTGGAGTCAAATAGGGGGGGGGGTTTCTCTCATAATATTCCGCTACATGCCCTACGAGCGGAGATATTGCGACGCAAAGTCAAAATGTGAAAAATTTTATTTTAAGATACTTCTCCTAACGCCGACGTCTCAATATTATTATGATTCTTAGAGAAATGTCACTTTCACTTTTTCGACGCTGGCGGCGCAGGTATCGCCAGTTTCGATATCGCGCGCGTATTTCGAAATTAGGTCGATAGACTTATCGGTCAGGAGGAAGATTTCTATTTAGGTAAATTAGATATATATATAATATATATTGAGTCAATTGCTTCATGTTTATCTGGAGAGATTTCGTATCTTTATTACATCGTATTACCATCGCTGCCGGAAAAGAAGGTTCTCTACGCTTGGTAGAAAGTGCCGCTAGGGAATTTTTAAGTCGATTCTTATGAATCAAGATTGAATTCGATGGCTAGGGTATCCCAGGTTGCCGATAACGGGATCCAGATAGTGCGCTTCATAGTTTTCGGTATCCAGGTGTAATCGTACGTTGAATTTGATGTCTAGGTGTCCCAGGTTGCCGATGACAAGGTCCACATAGTGCGCTCCGTAGTTTTCAGTGTCTACGTGTATTAATACCTTGAATTTGATGTCCACGTGTCCCAGGTTGCCGATGACGGGATCCAGATAGTGCGCTTCATAGTTTTCGGCGTCCAGCTGTAATTGTACGTTGAATTCGATGTCTAGGTGTCCCAGGTTGCCGATGACGAGGTCCACATAGTGCGCTTCGTAGTTTTCGGTGTCCAGGTGTAATAATACGTTGAATGCGATGTCTAGGTGTCCTAGGTTGCCGATGACAATGTCTAGATAGTGAGCTCCGTAGTTTTCGGTGTCTACGTGTATTAATACCTTGAATTTGATGTCTAGGTGTCCCAGGTTGCCGATGACGAGGTTCACATAGTGCGCTTTGTAGTTTTTGGTGTCTAGGTGTATTAATAACTTTAAATCTGAATGTAGGACACGTAGATATCAAATTCGAGGTATTAATACACGAAGACACCGAAAACTACGGAGCGCACTATGTGGACCTCGTCATCGGCAACGTGGGACATCTAGACATCGAATTCAACGTATTATTACACCTGGACACCGAAAATTATGGAGCGCACTATCTGGAACCCGTCATCGGCAACCTGGAACACGTGGACATCGAATTCAAGGTATTAATACACCTGGACACCGAAAACTATGGAGCGCACTATATGGACCTCGTTATCGGCAACCTGGGACATCTAGACATTGAATTCAAGCTTGATTCATAAGAATCGATTTAAAAATTCCCTAGCGGCAGAATTAAAATTATGTCATGACATAATAAAAATTCGTTGAATTAATATTATGTCTAAACATAATAAAAATTGGACGAATAATAGTAACCTTTCGAAAGTAGAGGTTTTAAGCTTAAAATTTAAATTTTATTCATTTTTAACAAAGTTACAGCTGCTCGAATTTTGCCTATTTTTAAAGATAAATTTAGTGTTCCTTCAATTTTTGTGAGAAATGTATAAATTATTTTTACTAAAATATTATTAATTTTTATGTATTTGTTGTTATTGCTAATTTTGTGAATAATTAAAATAAAAAATAAAGTTTTGCAGATCCCCTTGCTTAACACTACAAAATAGGTGATATCAGTACAAAATTACCTTTTTCAAAAAAGGTAAAAAAAGTGCCAAGTACACGCAATGTACTTTGTAAATTCAAAAATCTAACCTAAGTGGTAGCTTTATATCTTTTTCACAAAATTATATTATCTAACTTAACTCAAGTGACATGTATTTCAAAAAAATATGTGAAATCTTTAAATTAAATTGCGCCAATTGTAAAGAGAATATGTATATTGCTTTGAAAGATAATTGTTATACAACTACTTTAAAGAAATAAAACCCAAGTGGTATCTTCGTATTCCTATTCAAGGGTCTTCCTATTCTAAACACAAGTGATAATAGCTTCTTAATTCTCTTTAACAAATTTTTAATACTACAAAGAATCATTTTAATTACAAAGAATTAAAGAAGTAACAGTACAAAATAAAAATATTTAATTAAAACAAAATAAATAAATTTTTCTTGTAAAAAAACTTGGCGCTGCTTTTTTACTCCTGTCGCATTCTTCCCTAAATTATGTTTATTGTATTTTATACAATCAAAAATCTTAGTACTAATGTTTAAATTTTAATGTTTAAATTTCAAAGTCTAGCAGCGCCAAGTTTTTTTACAAGAAAAATTCATTTATTTTGTTTTAATTAAATATTTTTATTTTGTACTGTTACTTCTTTAATTCTTTGTAATTAAAATGATTCTTTTGTAGTTTAAAAATTTGTTAAAGAGAATTAAGAAGCTATTATCACTTGGGTTTAGAATAAGAAGATCCTTGTATAGGAATACGAAGATACCACTTGAGTTTTATTTCTTTAAAGTAGTTGCATAACAATTATCTTTCAAAACAATATACATATTCTCTTTACAATTGTTGCATATCTCTTCGCACTGCCCGAAATGTAAGTGGCAACTCCTCTAATCAAATCTTCGCAAGAAGAAGATAACTTTTTGCAAGCTTTACTGGCTACAATCGCGGATGAATGGCAAATACAATTCATTGTTACTAAATTTGGAACTTCTTCTTTAAGACGACTCATAAAAGAATTTTTGCGTCCAATCATAACTGACGCATTATCGGATGCCATTCCAACAATATTTTTTATGGGAATATGTTTTTCTTCTAAGCATTTTTTAAATATTTCAAAAATTTTATTCGCGGAACAATCTCTTGCATCTAAAGATAACAATTCTAATAATTGAGTTGTAATTTTTTTATTCGAAGGTGATACATATCGAACAAGAAAGCACATTAATTTAATATCTGAGATATCCGTACTCTCATCTATTAAAATGGAAAATTTACAAGTTTTCAAATATTCTACGATTGTTTCAATTTCCCGTTTCGCAGTGACATTAGTAACAATATTTGCGCACTTATTTCGAGCTAGTGAAAAATCTTGTACAACTTTGGGATCTTTAAAAATATCTTTTATTAAAGGTGTTAAATAATCCGTGATTTGAAAGGCTAAATTATGCTCGGCAAAAAAAATTGATAATTTAATTTCTGCGCGTTTAACTTTATTTTTATGTGATGAACTATTTTCAGTATAAATATTATCAGCAGTCTTATAATTACAAGATTTTATGTTCTCGATATGTCTGACCGTTTGTGAATGTTCAACTAAATTTGTTTTGCAACATCTGATAGTTTTATTGCATGCAATACAAAGCGCTTTATTTTCTGCAGGATGAGGAGCTAACCATCCTTTAAAGATATTTTCATCTAGCCAGGCATTTTGAAATTCTCTAGTTCTACGTTTCTTAATAGCTCCTTGACCAACAGAATCCATCATGCAGCATGCACAAATATATAAATAAGTGTTGTACTTACTAACTTACCTTGTGTAGGTTACATATCTAAACTCTAACCTCCTTCGACGAACCCGTCACTTTCGCGCCAAGACCCGAGACTTTAGCGCCCATAACGGTCGCATTATAGACAGTACTGTCTAGCAGCTGTTTTCGCCGCGCTTGCGCGAAAAACCGGGCCGGATTCACGAAACGTCGTTTTATCTATTAATAAATTTACCAGTTATGGTCAAGGAAGTTTGTTGATATTATATTACATAGTATATATATCAGGTGATATATATACATATATATCAGGTTATTCGACATAAATAAATATATAAAATATGGTATTTATATAAATATACATATTTGTTAACAAAAATATCTCATACGTATATATGGAATTGAATATTTCCAAGATATTAATTAACTTACAAGTATAACAGTCATCGACAAATTCAATTTCTTACAAATATTACACTCGGAAATATTAATTGTAGGCCAAATAAAAAAAATACGTGTTTTCTCTTCAACGGAATTTTTTTCAGAAAGGAATTGTCAAAATAATAGGAGTATAGGTCAAAGCATGAAAATTTCTGCAAGAGTAATCAACATAATTTTTTACTACAATTTTTTTATGTTTATTAATTATTTTTACATCTCTACATTATTCCAAAGATCGCTCTTTGATTATCGTGCAACGGCAACTCAGATTCACGCCGAGATACCGAGAAAGCATTTCCAGCGTAAAAACATCGTCGATCGCGCGACCTAAGTGAGAGCGACAAGGAGAGAGTAATATTCTCCCTCTCGCTCGGCACTGCCGAGCGCTACCGACACACCGATAGACCGAGCGTCACTCTGTGTGCGTAGTGGAGGTGGCGCGCATGCGCGAAAAACCAGGCCGGAATCCGCCGGATTCACATCACTGGTGGCGCGTAGTCGCCCACCGACTTCTCGGCGCCCGGTCGCCCTCGGCAGTAGCATGTGGACGCTTGCCGACTCCTGGGCGCTAGGACGCCTTCCGATGGTGGCGCGCGGACGTCCGTCGATTTCTAGGCGCAAGGTCACCTCCGGCAGTAGCGCGTGGACACTTGCCGACTTTTGGGCGCTATGACGCCTTCCGACAGTGGCGCGTGGACGCCTGTCGACTCCTGGGCGCTGGGTCGCCTCCGGCAGTAGCGCGTGGACGCTCGTCGACTCCTCGGCGAATCAACACTATATCCTGGCATCAAACGCCAGTCCTCGGAGCACATCCACCCCGGACAAGACGTTGCAACTATTTGAGGAGCGTTTTAAAACGCAAGATGAAGATCCTACTAAACGGCGTAAAATTCGGCCAATGCCGCTACAGGCGATATCATTCAAAAAGAGGAAGCTCAACCCGTCATTAAAGGAACTGAATACTAGTGGCTCTAGTCGACCTTCAGGTTCTAGCCGCCGCATCGATCCTCCGACAAAGCCTTCGTTTCCCCGTAACTCTTCTCGACCGGCTACACCAAGAGCGATCAACGACTTAAGCGAGGAGAAGGAAAACCTTCCATGGGACTTACCTCAGAGATCTCTCCGCTACCACCTTCTCCCACGAAGAAGATTACAACCTCGACGCAGACTAGTCCCATAAGAGGTGTCAATGCGGACACGCAAACTAAGAAACGTTGTATACATATATATTGTTTAAAAATCCAAATTGTGTCACCTTCCTGTCTACCCCTTTGCGATTACTTTATCCGTGGGCCAACTCCTACTCACGTCTTAATAAATAAGCAATAATAAGGTAGATAACCGCATATATACTCTAAGTAGCCCACAATAACCTTGCACGTACACGCACACGTACACCCACACGCATACGCACACGCACACTAGACCGAAAGTCACATATATCGAGTCGAAAAGCTTATACCTTTACATGTCAAATCTGGACCTTTCAGGGCTTACAGCGCGGAAACGGCTCATAGGATCAAGTTGTGCCCGTTGACAGCCCATAGCGAGCTAATTAAATCTGTCTATTTTTATTAATTCCCCATCCTGTATTAAAATTAATAATAATAAATGAATAAGTACGTATTTTTATGTGAATATGTTAATTCTCTTTTTAAAATAATATACCTGTACAGTTCACACAATTCTTCATATAAGTGATACCAATGAAAAAAGATTAACAAATAAGCAACTTAATCGACAGACTGGCAATATATAACATCTCTTTGATGTGACCATTGAAAAAACTATGAGCCAACTCGCTTTGTCGGATTCACACAGCACTTTTTCGGATCAATCGTCAAGACATTATTAATTTCGACCAACGCTTTTGGTCAGATGATGTAATTTCTGAATTAAATAATTTTTATTTTATTGCGAAAAAATATTGCCTCAGCCAATGTTTGAACCTGGAACCT
>NW_020218953.1:0-1545 GCF_003070985.1 Temnothorax curvispinosus | reverse complement strand
ATGTTGCCTCTGACTACACCGCTGACGCTTTCCTGGCCGCACTCCGCTGGTTCGTTTCCCGTCGCGGCCTGTGTCAGAACTTGTACAGCGACTGCGGAACTAACTTTGTCGGTGCTGACAAACAACTTCGAGATCTCTTCTCCGCGAGCGGCCAGGAAGGCCAACGCATTGTCAAGCGCCTTGCCGTGGAGCGGATCCACTGGCGCTTCAATCCTCCGGCTGCCCCTAATTTTGGCGGAATCTGGGAGGCCGCCGTGAAATCGACAAAATACCATTTGCGTCGAGTGCTGGGCGACGCAAAACTGACCTATGAGGAAATGGCCACCCTTCTGACACAGGTCGAGGCGTGTCTCAATTCGCGTCCTATTCAGGCAATGTCCGACAATCCGGAAGACTTGGCGGCCTTGACCCCTGGCCACTTCCTCATTGGCACGGCTCTGACCGCTGTGCCCGAACCGTCTCTCGCTAAGGAACCGACCACGCGCCTCTCCCGGTGGCAGTTGCTACAGCGCATGAAAGATCATTTCTGGACTCGGTGGTCTAAAGAGTACTTGAACTCGCTGGCCCACCGCCCCAAGTGGCTCAAGGACAGCGGGGAACTTCGCGTTGGGCGACTCTGTTTAATCCAAAGCGAGACAACGCCGCCTACCAAGTGGCCGCTCGCAAGGATCGAGAAGTTGCATCCCGGAGGAGACGGGCATACAAGGGTAGTCGAGGTCCGCACCGCCAGCTCAAAGTTTACCAGGCCGGTGAACAAAGTGATTCTCCTGCCCGACAGCTCTGCGTCCGAGGACGACGCGTAACACGTATCGTATTAATTGTCAAAAAGTGTATGAAATGTAAAATTTTCGAAACTTCGGAAAAAAAAAAAAAAACTGATTTGCGCGCGTTCGAACTAAATTGTCTGCGCGCGTAACATTCACCGCGGAATTCGCCGCTTAAAGTACGAATTAATCGGAGCTCGTGCCCAAGCGAACTATAAAGGATATTCGTCGAGAGTATCAATCGCCGCGGAAGACTTAAACAATAATCTAAGACGCGGTCGCGATTGTCTAAGGCGCCAATTTATAGAATGGTCGAATCGAAACCCTTAATCGTTCCGGGTACCCTCCGATAGTTTCCGCTCGCCGTTAGCCGAGGTGCGAAGCTCTAAACGCGTTACAGAATACCCTATCGCATCTGGTCAAATCCGTGTGAGAAGTTCCGCCTAATGTAAATTCGTTGGTTGCACCAGACGAGGCGGGCGGAATGTTCGAAATCGAACTGCTGCCAGAATGATAGCAGAATTTCTCGAGCAACGTAATCGGATTATTTTGAATATTTCAAGCTAAATGTATTCTTGTTTCGAAGAATAAGTGCCGTGTCTCCGAGAAGTTGCGAGAGATCATAAACAGTGTCACGCCGTTTCCGCGTGTACCGATACGCTCCCTTTGTCTCGGGAATCTCTAAGCGAGAGGTAAACGCTCGGGACACAGGGAGATACAAATACCAAAACAGTTGATCGGTCGTCGGCCCCAAGGACTGCTGAAATTGTCGAGTGACGTA
>NW_020218952.1:0-28871 GCF_003070985.1 Temnothorax curvispinosus | reverse complement strand
AACATTTACTTTTATTATCCAGAGTACATTTTTGCGTAATAAGATTCGATCATGAGCGATAGCGATGATAGTGACGTTGCAATTGCGAGTGCAATATATATATTTTAATTGCAAAGAAGAAAATGAAAAGAAGGAAACGGAGATGGTGGATCAAACCACTATTCACTAGGTTAGTTAATAAAATCAGTATTGCAAGTTTTAAAATAAGAAATTTCTCAATCACGGTAAGACCAAATTACTTCATTAACAACATTTTTTATTCTAGACATAGTGGAACTGTATTGCTCAATTATGTGAAGAAGAGTGGGAAATTCGAGAATTTTTGTAGAATGTCGGCAGAGGATTATAAATTTCTTCTCAATTTGATAGGACCCCGAATTGCTAAACAAAGCACTCATTTAAGAAAACCTGTATCGACCAAAAAAAGACTAGCAGTAACATTGAGATTCTAGGCGATAGTTTCCGAAGTTTGAGCTATTTATTTAGAATTTCGCCACAACTAATATCGTCCATCAAATTTTCTATTTCTACTTTTGTAATCCTTGTCTTTGGGATCTCACAAGCACGAATATTGCTTTATATCCTCTATAAGCGCAAGAACGCGACATTCTGTCCATTCGGCTTCCATCCTTGCAACTAATGAACTAATCTGAATCCTAATCAACTTAATCGACTATTGAGTAAATCGAGTCTATCGACTTTTCAGCGTAAACCACGAAGATACATACGAATAGACATGCACAGTGTGAACACCGTACGAATCAACACGAATTGATCATTCGTGGCGATTCGTGCTCTTTGATCTCGCCAAAAAACCGCTCTGCTGGCAAAACGGCGCGAATGATGAACAGCGAATGCGAATTCGACGAATCTGCCTATACACACTATTCACGAATCTTATACGAATAGCGAACCGCTAATTACGAACCACGAATCAAAAGAGCGCTTCGCTGGCGAATCGGCGCGAATGGTAAACAGTTGATGCGAATTCGACGAATCTGCCTATACACACTATTTACGAATCTTATACGAATAGCGAATCGCGAATTACAAATCACGAATCGCGCGTAGTCTGGCCCCAGCTTAGGTTCACCGCCAAACTACAAGTTTAAGCTTTAAAACGGTGCTAGAATTTTTTGTTTCAGACGACCCTGCGCCGCAAAGATCTGGTCAAGAGGAAAAGGGCGAGACTTGCGCCTTTTTGTAATTCCTTCCTCGTCGAGACGAGGAGGAATTTTGTAGGTAACGATGCGCCCCGAAACGCATCGTTCCCGGCGAGCATCAGCCAGATGCCGCCCGGCCGAATATCCGGCGGGCAAGACAAGGCACGGTGTGCTCTTTATTAATTAGATTATCTCGCGTATAAGTCCGCTAAAGGACTTACCGCGGCAACCGATTCGGAGCGCCGAGCGGTGCCGAAAACGGCTGAGAGCCGCCGAACGCGATCGCGGCGTCAGGGTACTCGGATAATACCCGACCGCACCACCGATCTACCTCGGCGCTCGCCGTCGTCATCGCCGATACCCCCGCCGCCACCTGACGGCACCGAGGAATATATAAACGCCGGTTTTTCCGAAAAAGATTAGATTTTACCGTAAGCCAGCAACCGATCCGACCGATTCTCTGCTGCTCACGGATCCCGAAATCCAGAACCCGAACACAACCAGAAGGTAGAGAGTCTCTCTCTGGCTCCGTCAAGTGAAGCATCTTGGTGGTTGATTCGATCCCGTACATAAAACCTACAATACCGGAGTGAACCAGGGTAAGAGAACTACTCTCTACTTGCCAAGGGTCTTGGCCACACCGTACCGCATCCCGCCTGACGCGTCACTGCGCCCGTGTATAAAGTCTTCTTTATATTCGCTAAGAGTCTTAGCCGCACGATATCGTCTCCACGCACGATCCTCACCGCGTACGATTTCCGCCGCGTCCGAATCTGCGCTCTCGCGCCGACCGTCACCGAATCCGCACGCCGTATTCTGCGAGCCCGTGCGCCCGCCAATCCGCGTTCTCAAGTACACGTACTTCGTTCCGCGTAGCCAATCGCTGGCTGTAATCCCGCTTCGCTGTACATATCGCTTCTACGATATTCGCGCTTTCGATCTCTGCGATCTCACTGTGCGATATCCGCGTATTCCATTGTACGTATATCTCCGCTACGATATTCGCGCTTACGACCTCCGCGATCTCTCTGTACGACATCCGCGTATTCCCTTGTACATATATCTCCGCTTCGATATTCGCGCCTTCGATCTCCGCGATCTCACTGTACGACATCCGCGTATCTCACTGTACATATTCCGCTGCGATATTTGCACCTGCAATCTCCGCGATCAAACTCATGTATTCTCAATCTCATTAGAATAAACCTTGTTACTTTTTGTTTTAACTGAGTCTTGTGTTTTCCTCCGCGCCTACTGCGAACCCTGACTAGCCGCAAACTAGATCCGCGCTTCGGAAGTTAGGTTGCACTTGTTTTAATTTTAGTTTCAAAAGTGTGAGGCGTATTTGATCCTTTATGTTTATCGAAAGATCAATTTGCCAGATCGCCGAATTTCTGTGAATTCGGTCGCCTTTATATTTACATCGTGGTTGAATCTTAAATGCGAGTTTTGACATCCATCTATGGAAGACTTTTTGCAAAACTCGGTTGCTAGGAAACGCGAGTCTTGTCAAACAAGCCGGAGTAACTGTGGCTTGACAGAATATATCGTATCGTGTAATCTGTCAACACGTCGTATCGTGTATCGTACTCTCCGTGACTTCTTAGTGGCTGACGACAGCTGCCACATTCTTTATAAAAAATTTGTAAACCAAAAATTATTCTTTTGCAGATGTTTACACTACTTTAGTTCGAGCGAGAAATTGGAAGCCCATGGTGTAGACTGCCGAGAGATAAACAACTGCGCCATCTGATTACCGAGCGACGACGACAAGTGGCTGAGTTTCAAGAATCACAGCAGGAAGGAGCGGCTTTCGTTCGTCGTATACGCCGACCTGGAATGTACCCTCGAGAAGACGGATGCGGAGAACGGATTCAAGAACGTCCACGTACAGGTCTCAACATCATCGGGTATTTAGTATAGGATACTACGTGCGGTGCTCGTACAACGACTCATTATCCGCGCGTCGGTTTCATCGCGATAAGGATTGCGTCGCGTGGTTCGCCGAAGAACTAAGACGTTTAGCACACGACGTAAAGACTATCTTGTCCGGTAATGTTTGTATGACAGAATTAACACGAGACAAGTAGGAGATATTTCACAGCGTCACGCACTGCTACATTTGTGAAAAACCGTTCACGCCGGACGACGTGCGAATACGCGATTATTGCCACCTGACCGGTCGTTATAGAGGTCCCGCATATTCAAACTGCAATTTAAATTACAAAGATTCTCATTACATTCCCATAGTTTTCCACAATTTATCCGGCTACGACGCACATTTTATCATAAAAGAAATAGCTACCGCGTTTGAAAGCTCGATCGAGGTACTACCGATAATAGTAAAGTCACTTTAGGATTTGATCTCGGAAAAAATGTCAGCAAGCTAAATTTTGGCACAGACCTTCGTTTTGCATAAGATTGAAGGGAAAAAAAGTTTACCATTATACAGTGGCCGCTAAGAAAAATAATTAAACAAATAGGACTCAAATTCCGTTTTTTGCGAATGTCTCGTTAAATATCGATTTTACAAAGAAAATACAAGAATATAAAATTAAAGAGTGGACAATTTTGCACAAAAAATGTTCTATAAGTTTTTTTCGTATGAGCAATACTTTTCACGTAATAAATTATGCAAGATGTACGCGGCGCGGTGAATGAATGGAGCGCGTACATTCACATACTTTGACCCTACCAGAGGAAAAAAATTACAAAAATTTTTTTTAATCGAACTATTGATATTTTCATTAATTTTCAAATTTGTTTATGAAATTGTACCGAACAGCAAATTTTTCAATGCCGCGTGTTACTGTCACAAACGCGCATATTGTTAATAATGTTGATATTATTGTAAAACTATCATTAGGACTAGATGCATGTGATAATAGTGTTAATATTAGTTTATTAATATTAATAATAATATTAATATTCAATAAAATATTACTCGATGATGTTGTCGCCACGTTTAACAACTACCACCTGAGGCTCAAATTCACGTATGAACTTGAGAAGAATAACTGCTTAAGTTTTCTAGACACGATGGTTTTTAGACACGATAATCGCTTAATTACGAACTGGTATCGAAAACCAACGTTTTCGGGACGTTACATAAACTATTTCTCCAGCCATCCGCTGAAATACAAGATAAACACGATCTTTAATTTAGTTGACCACTTAGAGATGGGCGATACTGTATCGATATTTCAAATATCGATATTTTAGTGTTAATATATCAATAATTTGTATCAATATTTCATTGTTCGATATTTCGTCGTATCGATACTCAACCCTTGAATATCGATCGTCGATACACTTATGTTGATCGCCCGTAATAATATATATTCTATGGTCCTTGACTGTCCTTTGTCCTTTAATGGCCGCCAGATCGGCCACTGGCCAGAGTGGCCAGACTGTCAGACCGCGTGGTCCGTGCGTCCGTGCCCATGCAGTGACTGCCGTTGGTCCTCAGTGGTGCGATCGTGTTGGTTCGTGTCTCGTACTGCGTACTGCGTACAGTGCGTACTGCGTACTTCTTAATTTCTTAATTTCTTATGCCTTTTAGTTGGCTTAGTTCATAGACTTCGTAGGTAGGTTACCTATCGTACGTTCGTACTTTCGTAGTGTTCGTACTTCGTAGTGTAAAATACTAAAGTGCACGTTACGTTCCTAACTTCTAATCTAACTAATGACGCAGACGCAGAGTTTCAAGCGTGAGATTTGTATTTGTACGTTTCTCAGTACGTTAAACTACTGCCGTCCCGCCAGCCGCCAGTGCAATAATAGGAAAACAAACCTATTGTTTAATCACATCGCTCATCAGTCACGTGCACGTGATCAAATCTGTAAGTATGAAAATAAGTAATTGTATATTTCTTTCATCTAGTGCGTTAAGCGTTTTCTAGCAAGCGACACAAGTCGTCACATTCGTCACAAACGTCGTTCTATCTTTCTTAGCAATTTTAGCATTCAATGATTAACAAAGATAGAACGATACTTATAATGTCGACTTGTGTCGCTTGCTGGAAAACGCAGTAAACGCACCCAGATTTCATTATTTCTTACTAATCTGTCCTATAATTGAATGTGTAATTTTCTTATTTGTAATGTTTACAGAATTAACCTTATAAAAACCCTAAGGTCGAAGGTGAAGGTGCACGTTTACGTTCCTATTTCCTAATCTCTAACGACGCACTCACTTTCTATAAAAGTAGGCGTGCAAGTTTTCCTTCATTTTATTCTTCTTCCTTATTTTGTTTATTTTTTATTAATTGTTAAATAATAATAATTATATCTTTTTGTTCATGTAGTGCCACCAAAAAGTAACATTTGGGACTTTTTTATAAAAAGTGGTCGATTTTCTAAATGTAAAATCTGCCAGGAAGATGTAAAAACATCTGGAAATACAACTAATTTACATTTTCACATGAAACGTTATCATCCCGAAGTTGAAATGAGAAAATCTGCAGTATCTCTCAAGAGAAAGACACAAATAGTAATGTATATTTATATTATTATATAACATAATATTTATATTATATTATCCTTTAGTTTTGTTCTTTAATTGATGTATGTTTTACGTAAATTTTAGTCCGAAATAGACAACGAAGATGTTATCGATATTGATGACCCAGACTCATTTCCGACACCGTCTAGTCCGTGTCCGTCTACATCATCAGAAACGCGATCAGTATCGGTTTCACCAAGTCTAATTGTTTCTAAACCTTCTAAACAAAAACAACCTCGAATTAAAGAAGTATTTCAAAGACAAAAATCATATCAAGGTATGGAAGTTGTGATTATTCAACCGAGTTTCAAATAACATTTCGAATAAATATCCCATCATATAATTTGTTTACATTTTATTGGAAGTATTTATCGTTTTGCTTCCTCATAGAGGAAGCTTTGTTTTCGTGACTTTCGTACATGAAGTATGAACCTTTGATTGCGTATAAAGTTGGGTCTAATCAACCGAATTTAAATGAATTATATATGAAATCATCCTCATAGAGGAAGCAATGTGCAGGTTTCTACTTGCACACTTAAAAACTATAAGGAAGCAATGTAAAGGTTTCTACTTGCACAATTTTGTATCTATTTCCTATTTAAATACTGTTCTAGTCAATTCAAATAGAATATTTAGTTGATAATTTTAAAATATTTTACAACTTTTAAATATATTAGTTTTTATTTATATATTTTTTTCGGGTAGTATTTATATATATCAATAGAATAGGTATATTTAAAGAATTGTGTTATAATATTTTTAATTTCTCAGATGGAGGATCCAAAGCTGCCGAAGTGACAAACAAACTGCTATTCATGATTGCTAAGGACAACTTACCATTTCGTACAGTTGAAAAGGAAGGTTTCAAAATCTATACGAATGCGTTATTGCCTTTATACAAGATTCCTAGTAGGAAGACCATAACTTATCTTATGGAACAGAAATACGATCTCTTATCAAGTATGATGAAAACACAACTTTCACAAGTACAGTATTTATCCCTAACTACTGATATTTGGACTGAATCGTTAAATATGAAAAGTTTTTTGGGCTTAACGGCACACTTCTTAGTAGATGAGCATCATAAATCTGTCACAATTGGCGTTGTTGAGATGACTGAAAGACATCAGTCAGAGTATTTGAAAAATTGGCTATTAAGTTTAATAGATAAATGGAATATACATATGAAAAGTATCGTAGTCGTTGTGTCAGATAATGCTGCCAACATAAAGAAGGCCATTGTTGATGCCTTCGGCGTAGATAAACATTTTGCATGCTTTGCGCATACCTTAAACTTAGTTTTGGCGAAAATTATCGATGGTGATGAAATCGTAAAAAATTTCTGCGCAAAAATAAAAAAAATTGTCACATTTTTTAAAAAATCAGTTATCGCTGCAGACAAATTACGGCTTCATTCGGATTTAAAGTTAATTCAGAGTGTTGAAACACGGTGGAACTCCACGTATAGTATGCTAGAGAGATTTATACAATTGTCTGAAAAAATTAACTGCATTCTTTTGCAATGTCCTACGGCTCCTCCGATGCTAACTGCTTCGGAGTTACAATCGACTAAAGAATTTGTTACATTGCTAGAACCATTTGAACATGCAACAAAAATCATATGCGGCGAATACTATCTTACTGCGAGTAAAGTAATTCCAATCGTCAATACTTTAAAGAATAAATTACAGACGCTTCAACCTTCTACTGATATAGGTCGTCATTTTACAAAGGTGTTAAAAGATGAGTTTATGAAACGATTTGAGGATTATGAACAAAAGTCACTAATAGCTATGGCTACAATTTTAGATCCTCGATTTAAAAATATAAGTTTTATCGATGAAGTTGCTTGCTCACAAGCTATTAACCAAATTACAAGGTTTATAAATTCTGAAGTTACAGATACTAACCGCGAATTTCAAAATCAACGAGAAAATTTAGATTCAGATAATAACGATATTAACGATAAAACAAACTTTTGGTCCTATCATGAAAATCGTGTAAATTTAAATATATCTAAACAGGTAGTCAATCAAGATCCTGACCAAATGCCAGACGACTTTCGTTATTATCTGAATCAACCACCGTTAAAAATGAATGATAATGCCATTAAATATCGGAACATGGCCCGAAATTCTCCTCTAAAAACCTTAGCAATTAAGCATTTATCATTAATTGCCACTTCAGTTCCTTCTGAAAGATTATTTTCTGAAGCGGGTAAAATAATGACCGAAGAGAGAAACAGGTTGACAGGTGATCACCTTAACCAATTGTTATTTTTACATTCCCTTGAAATTGATGATTAGCATTTATAATTTTATAAATTATAAATTACACAATACGTCACAAACGCTCCTTCTAATCCTGCCATCCTTTGCGACTGGCGATGGGGCGTTTGCGACGCATTCGGCATTATACAATTACACATGTCTATAAATGCCAATCGCAAAATCGAAGAAATGTAAAAATAATAATTAATACTTATTGTACACATAACACATACTACACATGGTAAATACATATATGTAGAATCATAAAAAATTATATTTATAGGTTTTTTTCATTTGGTTTTGGTACGTTACGTAAATACGTATTATAGAGTTAGAGTTATAGAAATCATAATTATCTATAAAAAAATTATAAGTCATAATAATTATAAGTTATAATTATAAGTCATAATGTACAAAAAATTATTTATTTTATAAATAAAAAAATTGTACTTAAGGTTCTTCTTGTGTACTCGCTGCAACTATTTAATTTTACGACTTCAGAAGCAAGAAATTGCATGCTAAAAATTTTTGCAAAACGGCTGGACAGTCTGGACACAACGGCTTGGATTCTACAATCCAATATCTTTTTGTAAGTATCGATATTGACGATATCGATACGAGACATCTGATACTTTTTGTGTATCAATATTTTCATCCACGATACGTATCGATACGATGTATCAATATGTTCAGGTCGATACGCCCATCTCTTATACTCCTGTCAGATGAGCGGTTTTACGACGAAAACATTTCTCTGGTGAAATCCATTCTATCGAACAATTGTTTCCCTGACGCGCTTGAGAACAAACATATTCAAATAAGACGCGCGGAAATTAACAAGCGGTTGAGCAATGATGACTGTGTCATCAATGACGTCAGAGAGTATAACATCCCGAATCTGAAATATTATGTGCCAATTCCTTATCTAAAAACCTTCAGTGAAGGCTTGCGAAGGTCCTTCGGCAATTATGGCGTTAACACCTTATACACCGTACTTAAAAAATTGGACACGATAATTAAAAAAGGGAAGGACAGGCTAGAGAATAAGAAATGCACGGACGTGGTTTATAAACTCGAGTGTTCTGATTGTAATGCTTGTTATATAGGTCAGACCAAAAGACATCTGGAAACCCGTGTTAAAGAACACTGCGCTGACATTAGAAAGCGTTTCAACCAGCACTCAGTTGTCAGCAAGCACAGATTAGATTTTGACCACAACTTTAAATGGCAGGATGTTAAAATTTTACATAATGAACCAAACCTGGAAAAAACGTGAAATTGCGGAAATGTTGTTTATCAAAAAACATACTGATGCTATTAACTCGCAAAAAGATACGGAAAATCTACCATTGGTCTATGACCGAATTATATCTTCGCTTTAGATTTGCCATCTATACAATTCATGGTAATTTGCGTTTGTTTATTGTGTATATGCAGACGCTCTTCGGGCTCTGCATGGCGCGATCATGTCTCTGATGTTCGTTGTATTTCGGACCACATATTTAACGATGACAGTTAGATTTAAAACTTGACGCGCAATTTATGTAAGTTTTGCATTGTTACTTCTACCAATGTATATTTATTGTTATGTAATACGAACAAATTGTGTTGTTCCAGCATTGCTTATAACCTAACTTGATAAGGACCCAAAGCACGAGTCGAAACGTCGTTGTAGTACATTAAATTTATTGCCAGTTAGGCCGACAAAAATTTCATGTTTTAATATTAATATTATTGTAAAATCATAGATTTAGAACGCATGTTAATGATAATGTTAGGTAGTACTAGTATTGTTATTATAATAAAAATATAAGATACTTTAGGCTGCATTCCGATATTCACCGTCAGCAACTTTCAGTACTGAAAATCTATAGTATACGTGACATAAAATATAGATTTGCAGTACTGACAGTGGATATCGGAATGCAGCCTTAGAAAGAGTTTAAAGAAACGTGGAAATAACTAGCATATAATTTGATAAATTCGTTTATTGAGCGATTAATTCATAGTCTCGACCGGGACGCGACGCTCTCGGATAATCACGCGATTTTCCGAATAGTTTCACGTGACGATCTCGCGTATTCACGTGAACCCCGTAGTCCCTTACTCCGGGACGTCACCAAACGAGTAGTATATACACAGGCCCTGTGAATCGGGTATCTGCATTCTCTTCTACTCTATTTCCGAATAAGTTACGCGAGATTGATATATTGAGAGCACCGCGAGCCGTAAAGGACTTAGTCTCACGCGTCGTTCTTCTTACTGCCGGAATACGATCCTGTAATACAAGGAAAGCAAGTGAGGCCAGCAATAAATATCGGTTGCAGCGAAATACATGAATAGTTTCGTTTTACCTAGCCTTCTATGATTTTCTATCTGATACCTACTCGTCGATGCGCGCCTCTCTCAGGGCGTTCTTGACAGATCCTCGCGTCAATGCGCGCCTCTCTCAGGACGTTCTGACAAGTCCTCACGTAGATGCGCGCCTCCCGCAGGGCGTTCTCTAATCTTCGCTGTTCTTTCCCCGTTCCTAAAAACATTGATTAAAAATAGGTTATTGAATACCGATTATCTACTTATTAGCTGCATGATATTGTTAAGGCTTACATACACACACACACTTTCACGAGGACACACTCACGCACGTTTGCGTGCGATATATTTCAAAAAGGAAATCGAAGCAGCTTACATTAAAAAAGATCCGGAAGTATAACAAGCCGCAACAAGGTAAATGAATAGTATCACCAATGGTACGATCAAGACGGTCGGGACGTAGCCATCAATTAAAAAGGCTACGGCGAGCCTATTATACTGGCGGTGAATTCGATCCGAGCGTGTTATACTCCGTTCCGCCACCAGCATTACAGTCCGAGCCTCTCGCCGACGTCCCGGACGTCTCAAATCCGTCTCAATCGACTCCTGCCATTGAAGAGCGACCGAAACCTAGAATTACAAAAACAGGATTTCTAACTCAGAAAATCCGTATCATCCTTAGAGAGTGCAGTGTTACTCAAGTATCAAAGGAAAATAAATCATAAGTCTTCTACTTACCTTCGTTTGCTTTTATGTATTTTACAAGTTAAATATCGCAAATGCATTAAATGCTTTACTATTTCACTTTACGTAACCCACTCCAACGCGCGACGTCTCGAACGATCTCAGGACGTAACAAAATTTTAAAATTAAAATCGTCATAACTTCGCGAAAAATTGCGCTAGAAAAATTTTTAAAAGGGCGATTAAAAGCTTGGAATGTCTACTTTTAAATCTCATATCGCAATATATATATATATATATATATATATATATATATATATATATTCAGTCTTATTTCGATTTTTTATTTATTTACGTAAATATGTAAATTATCGCGAAAAACCTTGAACTGATTCTGATCATTATTGATCATTATGTATCAGAAATATGAATAAACGAATATATACTTACAATAGTTTTGTGTAAAGATTACAAGTAGAGGGAAGGGGAGAGAGCTCTTGGGGCCTGTTCGAGATTGCGAATATTCGAGATCACGAATGTTCGTAAATATTATATTCTTAAATTGTCGAGATGTTATTAGTCATAGCATGAAGAGAGTAATGCGATATTTATTGAAAAGGTCAGCACAAAACGCGCTAACGCGCGCGCGAACAGGGCTAATGACAAAGAAGAAATATTTGGGACGGTAATGGCCAGCCAGCTTATACCTGAAGGCTGGAGTGTGTGAAAGTTTAATTTAATTCAGGCTTTTGTATATGTATGTACAGTGAACACGTAGTCTTCTGTTTGACCGCAAGAATTAATTGAATGCCAAGTATGTATATTAGGGTAGTCCTTATTTTTCGATTTTTAAATTTATTTTGCGGCACCCTCCAGAATGTTTCCAATTTGCAAAAAAATAATCCCTGCCAAAGCTCAGCTCGATCGGATAACGAAAACCCGTGCCCCCGGATTTTTAAACATTTGAGTTCTCTTGTATTAATCTGTTTATTCCATCAACATTGGTTTTTAAAACGTATTTTCCACAAAAATCGGCCTAAAGCACTTTTTTTTAATATGTGTGTCTTGGTTTTCTGCATCGTTTGAGATCTTATACGCTTCATTTAAACAATTAAGTAAATTGTTAATAACTAAAAAAAATCGGTATCAAAAAATTAATCCCACCACCGCCATTCCCGGAAAATTCTACCCCTGTTTCATATATAATTCTTTAAAATTCGGTTTATTAACAAATGAATAGTTCGCGGAAAACGTTGCAAGAAAAAAATTGGTAACCCCTTGAAACTTTAGATTTTAGAGAGAAAATAAAACTATATAAGCTATCAAATGACAACTTATTTATTACTCTACGATTATTATTTTCGAAAATATAACAAAAAACTACACAACCGGTTTAAAAAAAATCGGTATCGAAAAATTAATCCCACCACCGTCATTCCCGGAAAATTCTACCCCTATTTCATACATAATTCTTTAAAATTCGGTCTATTAACGAATGAGTAGTTCACAGTCAGACAGACAGACAGACATACAGACAGACGTCAGGTTCTTATAACAATTCCATTTCAAAAAAATTGGTTATTAAAAACCATCAAAATTTTATCACAAACGGGACTTCTTAAGCTTTAAAATGAGATGTCATTTATTATTCTACGATTATTAGTTTCGATGATATAAACGTTCAAAGTGTGACATGTTTTCGTTGCATCGTTGCATCCGTGGATACCCCCCCTTTCGCAGAGAAAGACGTAGTTCTACGTCAATAAAAATAAATAGTTATTGCATTTATTGTTTCATCAGCTGGAAAAAATTATGTATGGGCTACAAAAGTTATTGTAGTATGTTTAAAATCAAAAGAAGAACAAAAATTAAAAGATTACTCTATTACTCTATATAAAATAATCAGTTGTAAAACTTTAAACGCGTTTTTCTCGAAACTACAATTTTGTAGCTGGGCGCTCGCGTATCTCGGCCAATTTTTATCCGAATGACTTGAAATTTGGACAGAATGTTTATAACAAAATTGTCTTCAGCTAAGCGTACGATTTTTTTATTGGACAATTAGTTTTTGAAAAACAATTAAAAAAGTGAAAAATTTTTTGGCTGAATTTCGAACTTTTTCTTTAGAACTGCGCCATTTTGTTAAAGATTAATATTTCAAAAAATCCGTACTAAAACTACATTCGTATAGTTTAAAATGACACCAAAGTTTTTTATTTTAGACATCCCGTTCTGACGGAACGTCCACGCACCCACAATTTTTTGCGGAGGTACACGATACCACACGCTAAAGGCGCAAATATTAATATTTTTTAACGATTTTTTTTGCAATATATTCAATATACGTACTTTAAAGAAATAAAAAACCAACTTCATTAAATTTATTATTTCTCGCGAAAAAAATTCACGAAAATAGCATTCTTTTTCCGGCAGTCACAGTGGTTTCCCCCCTTAAGTCTCCTCAGATCCCCTCCTAGAATAGGGGTCCGAGGGGCTCCCAACTTTGTCAGGATACAATAAATGCAATAACTATTGTATTGTATCGTATTGTATTATTTATTGTCTCTCCCCTTAGGGTTTACAAGGCGTTTTTTTTTATCACGAGGAACGTTCCCAAACCTCGTACATTTACATAACATTCACTCTAGCTTCCAAACATAAACATAGACATAGATCAAATCCCCGAAGTCCACCTCCTCTTCTTACACGTCCGCTTCCGCTCCCTGTGGTCGTTTTCCTCTTCCTCTTCCTACGCTTCGTCTCTCCGTGGCCCTCTTCCTCTTTTTCTTCGTCCGCTTCCGCTTCGTCCCCGCCCTCAGACTTCACTCCCCTCCCTCCCTTCTCTTCTTATTTAACTCAGGCCCTCTTTCCTTTTTCCTCCTTCTCCTCTTTGGACTCATCTTCGACGAGCAGCTTATCCTCCATCTCCTTCGATATCTCCTCATCCTCCGATCTCCCTGTACTCCTACGTAACCTCTCCTCTATTTTCTCCTCTCTCTCTTCTCTCTCCCTATCTCTCCTTTCCACCGACTTGTCCTCGTGTATTTTCAACCCTACTCTATTCCCCGCCCTACTTCTCGCTTCCAGCACCTGCCACTTTTCCTTTTCGTCTCCCAACTTCACCAGTATGGTTAGCCAAATTCCCCTCTGTCCCACCACAATCACCTCCCTCACCGTCACCCTCACCTTAAGCCCTTCTGCGAACAGTTCCTTCACCTTTTCCCAGTTCGACCCCTTACCTCCCCATTTTTCCTTCTCTACCCTTAAAATTACGTTCCTTTTCCTTTGCTCGTCCTCGTTCCCTCACCTGTCCCCGCCCACCATTTCCTCTTCCCCGTCCCACTCTCCCCCTCGTCCTCTCTCTTCCTTTTGCCTGCATTTAGCTCCAATCTTTCTACCTTTCTCTCCAATCTTCTTACTTTCTCCTCAAGCTCCTCCCTCCCCTCCTCCTTCCTTTTGCCTGCCTCTTTCTTCTCCTTCAACATCTTCTTTACTTTCTCCTCTAGCTCATCTAACCTCTCCTCCTTCCTTTTACCAACCTCTTTCTTCTCCTTCGCCATCTTCCTCAATTTCTCCTCCACTATCCTTTCCACCGCCTCCGCTATCGCTCTCCCCTCGTATTCCATCCTGGATTATCTGCAACAACTAACAAACTTTTCTCTAATTTTATCCCTACTCCGCTTACCTCTCGCGCCCCTCTCTCTCCCTCTTTCCTACCACAGCTTGCATCCTTCAGTTCGGCCTTTACCTCCTCTCTTTCCGCAGCAATTCTCTCTCAACGTATCTCCTCTAAACTTCTCCTATCGTCAGTTCCTTCACACTACTCTTCCGCCGTACTGCCACCACGTGCCTTCCTTTCCTGCTCACTTGTCTTTATCGATCCCTTCTATCGATCTCTCGAAATTACCTCTCGTCCATCGATTCCTGCCGCGAGTCGCGCGTTGCGAGTCCGCTTTAAACCTTCCTGCCGTTCTCGCCTCTCGCGCTATCCCCTTCACCGCTCAATCCTACCAACCTTTCCCCTTCACTTACCTCTCCGTCGGTATCTCCATATTCTATGCCGCCTAACCGGTTCCCTGGGTTCTTCTCTTTCCTTCGCTTTTACTCACCTCCACTCCGCCCCGTCACCTCCACTCCGTCACCTCCACTCCGCCCGGACGCCAAGCCTCCTCGTCCTTTTCTCCCTGGTCTCCTCTGATCCCCTCTCTCTCCGTCCCCCTCTCCCAAAAACCTCTGTCATCCTAACCTCTCTTTTCCGTCTCCACTTCACCTCCAGATTTCCTTCGACTCTTTTCACCTTCAACCTCACCTCCATTTATTCAGCTTCTCTTTGACTTTCCTCACACCCTCCTTACCTCCTCCACCTTATCCTTCACCCACAACACCCTTTTTCCATACTTAAACCTTCCCAATCTCCGCCTCCATGTTCCCCCGCCGAGGGCTACCACTTAAATGCAATAACTATTTACTTTTATTTTTAGTTATTAATAATTCACTAATTGCTTAAATAAGACGTATAAGGTCTCAAACAGTCTCAAACAGCAGAAAAGCAAGGCATACATGTTAAATAAAAAAGCAACAATATGTGAGAGAGGCAATGGGAGCCAAGCGCGGTACTCAGTGCGCAATAAATTTACCAAGTATAAGCATACATATGAAACGAAAGCTTGGCTCCCATTGCCTCTCTCACATATTGTTGATTTATTGAAGTGAGCCTTGTTACTCTAATATTAAATAAAAAAGAAAAGTTCTCTAGGCCGATTTTTGTGGAAAATACACTTCAAAAATTAATGTTAATTGTGTAAACAGTTTAATACAAGGGAATTCAAATGTTTAAAGAGCTGGAGGCACGGGTTTCCGTTATCCGATTAAGCTGAACTTTGGCAGAAATTATTTTTTTGTAAATTGGAAACATTTTGGGGGGTGCCGCAAAAAAAAATTTTTTGTCGAGTAAATAAGAACCATCCTAATGTACATATATTTATTTTTATTTTTATTTTTTTAATAAGTGTTTTATATAGTTATATGTGTCTCATGTAACATTTTAATTATACTTAAAGCATAATATAACAGAATATTAATGTGTTAGCAAATTTTAAGTTATAGTTTTTGCTAACTTTGCAAGTCCTATATTGTTTGTTTAATTCTTCTTGGAGCTTATTTATATTTTGGAGAAAAGAAGAATTTCTGCATAAAATGCTGATGTTTATATAATATACGTAGAAAAATCCTAATACTTTATTGTAGATACATTTTGATTAAAAAATGGATGGTACCTGTTTCATCTGTAACAAAGATATCTCGATAGAAGAAAGTGTGGTTGTGAAACGAGGAATAGATACTTTGAAAGCCGTTACTATCGAAAAAACGATGGTAAATATGAAATTTTAAAAAATTAGACTGCTACAGAAGTACACAAAAGATGTCGACAAAAATACATTTTAAAAAAGAACGCTAAACTATATTTGTTAAGCAATCTGATGCAAGTTTTGCTTCAACCTCCTTGCAATTTAGCTCTACAAAAGCCAAAATCAGAAAAGCCACTTTTGATTTAAAAAATAAATGTCTGTTTTGCGGCTTACACGCATCTGAGGCTTACGAGAAGAAACAAAATAAAATAAAACAAAGAATTATTTTATACATTACAAAGCTTCTTTTAAAGACACTGTTATAAATATTGCGACGACGCGAGTCCCTCGGTCTCGCCTGCCGAGAAGGAGCCGTCAAATTCACTAAATATATCTCAATGTATGCTGAAATCGGTAAAAGGTATTAATAACGTATGGTAGCTCGACCAGGTATATTCTCTGAAACTCGGTAAAGACGCCAGGTACGATTACTCGCACCACGAAATCTAAACCAGCTAATTATCTCAGGTGTGAATTCTCAATTCAGATCGCTGATAGGTCTCAGAGAGGAGAGGGAGCGCAGCGCAATTAACACACAATAGTAAATAAACAAGAATAGACAATGTATTTAATACGGATTAAACAAGTAACGCATAGTTTCGCGGATAACAATAATGCCGTAATGACCACGGTGAATAATATCTCGAAGATTGCAGTTTTGTAGCGCATCCCGCCACCAATCTCACTGTTCCGGATTGGGCGAGTTCACGCGCACGGCGAGCCCTTCGCGACGGATGAGGAAGCGCTACCGCGATCCCGTTCTTATCGACCACATGCGCGATTCCAGGAGCGCTTCGCGACCAATCAAATTTTGCGAGCGTTCGCACATCGACCCGGATATCTATCGAAATCGATTGGCATGGTTCTTCATCCCCGCGTCGCGGCGCCGCCGGAAGCGCAGTAGAGTACGTCTGTAGCCGGCCGGTGAACCACACGTGTCCATATCCGCGAAACCGAAAACGTCGAACCGGGTGGCGGGCCACGCGACAAGATTTCCGCCAGCTCCGCGACAAGATCTCCGCTCGCGCCGACAGGATCTCAGCTCGTGCCGCGACAAGATTTCCGCTCGCGTCGACACGAGATCCGCGCTCGTACCGCGACAAGATTCTCCGCTCGCGTCGCTGCAAGATGTCCGCCGTCAGCCTGCTATCCCGCGTGTCGTAAAAAGACACCCGCTCATCGCACGATATCGTGGTTTACCGCGTCGACTCAGCTTATCCGTCGTCCCGCATCAGACGGGACGTTTTGAGACGTATCTAAGTGCTCTCCGTTGAAAGTTAAGCGCCGTGTTCGGCCGTATTCAGTCTCGCGAGTGACGAGTGACCTGCGCTGCCTTCAGCCGTCACCCCTCGCGAGAATCGTTCTATCTCGCGAGCTGCGAATGATCTGCGTCGCGCTCGGCCGTCATCCCTCGCGAGAGACAAGTGCAACTTCGCGGGTCGCGAGTGATCTGCGCTGCGTTCAGCCGTCACCCCTCGTGAAAGTTCAAGGTTCAAGTGCAATCTCGCCGATTGCGAGTGATCTGCGCCGCGCTCGGCCGTCACCCGTCGGGAGATTTTAAGTGTAATCTCGCGAGTTGCGAATGATCTGCGTCGCGCTCGGCCGTCACCCCTCGCGACAGTTCAAAGCTCAAGTGCAATCTCGCCGATTGCGAGTGATCTGCGCCGCGCTCGGCCGTCACCCTTCGCGAGAGTTTAACTACAATCTTGCGAGTGCGAGTGATCTGCGCCGTATCGGCCGTCCTCCCTCGCGAGAGAAACTCAGATACCACGTTGTGCGCGTAATCTGCCGCGGTCGGCCGTTCTACCGCGTGCGAGACATTCCGCGATCATTTCTGTAAGCGCCTCGTGCGCCGTGCGCCGTGATCGGCCATGTTGGTGTAAATCCGCCGTGTCACCGTTCGACACGGCCATTCGCATAACAAGTGCTAACCATGTGGTGTTTACGTGAACCATGTTTGTGACACCTGAGCGAATAAAGACTTCTCTTATAGTACAAGTAATAAGACTCAAACTGACTGAACTTGCCCGTTCCGCGATCCTACAATCCTACCGCGCACCTAAACGGAGCGCGAACCTCCCTAACCCGCACCGCATTGAAGCTAGTCTAGCTTCTGACACATATGAGTGTCTGGTCCTTCGAGTTTGAAACACTCACGGTAATGGAAAAACGTCGAACTGCTACTAATACTGCGAATGATAGTTACTGCCTTTACGCGAAGCTACCTCGCTCACAATACTGTAACGACCACGCGGATATCCCACGAATATGCTAAGATACCCCGCAAGTCCGAAATAACCCCGCGAATGGCATCTGCAATCACACTCGATACCTCGCGAGGTCCGCAACACTAAAGACAAAAGGTGCCCGGCACGCCAAGACGCGATTACGCGTAACGCATTCTACGGCTCCGCGATAATACTATGTCCCGCCCGTGCGAAGGACACCTCGCCAAGAACGACTCGGTTACGCGAAGAGCATTTTGCCGTTTCACAATAATATCGAGTCTGAACTGAATATTAACAATAATTCCCGATGACTATTATACAAAGATTGCAATTACACGATCCCACACTACGGGACGGTAAATGCACACGATTTCCAGTCCGAACCGAATGCTAACGATGATCTCCGGTTACTGTATCCATACGCAAAAATCACAGCTATCCGATCCTGCACTACGGAACGGTACGTACGCGTGACTCTATTTACGCGTTGACTCTAATTACGCGTTGACTCTAATTACGCGTTGACTGTCGGCGGCCGCGCGCGAGTCCCCGAGACGGGCAATTACGTTTCACTTTCTCGGCCGGACCCTCTCGTCGGCATTTCTCTCGGTAACTATTAGCGGAAAACAACATTAGCGCGGCACAACGCGACTCCCGGGAGGGCCTCGCTCTCGAGACGATCTTACTTGCTTAACGGTGCTTGAGCGATGGTCTTACAATTTTTCGCACGCCTGGCAGTCGGTAGTCCGGGATGGCACCTCTCTGGTCGACAGCTCGCACGACAGTGTCGCTCTCCTAGCCCGGTGGGACCACGCTGGGCCCGCGCGCCTGCGCGCCGGAGTTTGCGAGCCCTGCTCGCCGGTCAGCCCTTTGCGAGCGCTGCGCCCAATCTGAGCGCCCTCCGCTCCTGTCGGTGCCCCTTGCGTCTGCCTCGCCCGCCGGCGGTGGATTTGAACCTGCTCCGAGTCCGGCTGGCCAGGCCGCGACTCTGGGACCGGTAATTCGACGGCCAGGCTGGCCGGGCCATGGCTCGTTGACCGGTGGCCGAATCCCGTGGGCGATGGCCGATCTATTCCTCGGCGGGGATCTCGTCGGGGCGTCCTTCTCCTAGATGCCCCGTGGATGGGCTGTCATTCCGCGTCCTGGGCTGAGCGCTCGCCCTGCGAGGTGCTCTGCTGTACCGGCTGTGGGCCCGGCTGACCCGCCCATCGGCCATCCTTCCGCAGAAAGCCTCCAGACCTCACACCTGCAAATCCCGCGGTGTGACCTAAGTCGTTACAGAATCCATTGGCCACCTGCTCAGCGCCACCTCACGCAACCTGTAAGTCTCGCAAAATAATCAAATTTAAGTCTACAGACGCAACTGCCTCGCCCCTCTCGGGGGGAGGCACCACCCCTGACGCTTCCCTCGATCGAGCTACCATCCGGACAGGGGACGTGACCTTGTCATGTCACAATATCTTATCGAAAAGACATGATAATATATCAAAGCAAGTTTGTAAACAAATTGCAAGTGTCATTGACCTAGTAGCTGTTCATGCTAGATATTGTTGCGCCCGTGCTGAGACACCCGTTGCGTGCTGAACTTCGCTCATGAGAAGCCTGAACTTTGCTCTGCGGAAGCTTTAAGCGCGTCCCTTGACAACAGGACTCTTTGATTTATTGATTTACTACTTCGACTGTCAGATTCACGGGGAGACTCGGAACGTTCGGACGAGTTCTCTTTCAGATACGCATTCTTGTATAAAGATCTTGAATAAACCTGAGTTCCTTTTATAAACAAGTCTTGTCTCTCTTACGCGAGTCCGGAAGTGCGCGGCGCGAACGCGAGTGCTTGATATTAGCGAAGCGCAGCGCAACATTTTGGGGGCTCTTCCGGGATCGGACGATAACGCACGGCGGCTAGCTGATGGCTGCGATTCCGACGAGGAAAAGGGCACGAGTGAACACCCCGGAGTCAACCACGGAGATGGCGGTTTTACAAGCCATGTTGCAGGAAATCAGAGAGATGCAGGAAGAACAAGCGCGAAGGGAGGAGACGCTTACGTCTATGCTGCGTCAGCGGGACGAAGAGCTTCAGCGTCTCCGCGAAAGACAGCTAAGTCCTTCTATTAACAATACGCGTACTGAAAATCCGGAATCGGGAGACGCGTTCGTGGGAGAAGGGGACGTGCGTGTAGAGTTAGGCTATAAATTAAAGCCCGACACGTTCAACGGTACGGTTCCGCTGCGCGAATTCTTTGCTCAATTTGATTTAATCGCTCGCGCGAATGGTTGGAGTGACGCGATGAAAACAGTGGCCCTCGCTTCGAGCTTGAGAGGGAAAGCGCGTGTTGTTCTTGAGACCGTTTAAGACGCTGCAAATATGCAGTACGCGGAGTTAAAGTCTAAGTTGGAATTACGTTTTGAGGAAGGACATCTGTTCCAAGATTATTATACGCAGTTCACCAATCGGAAACAGAAGTTTGGAGAGGATCTGACTACGCTCGGCTCCGAACTTGAAAGACTTTTGCGTCTCGCTTACCCAGAATGTCCCTACGAAGTTCGGGAAAAAATCGCGTGTGCGCAATTTATTTCCGCGATTATGGATAATTTTATTAGACGTACTCTTCAGTTAGAAGGAATAACCTCCTTGAATCTGGCTATAGAAAGAGTGAAAGCCATTAAAATAATTCAGGGAGACGTTTTTGATCAGAGAAAAGAGAATTTCTCAAGTAATGACAAGAGAAGAGAAAAGGAGGAATAGAAGGAAATAAATTGTGTTAAAAACTCGTTTTTGTGTTTTTCATTTTTTTTTTGTATTTTTGTGTGCTTTGTGTGAGTTACTGCGTTTATTGTTTGTTTTCGCAGAAAGAGAGAGAGGGAGAGAGCGAAGGAACTTTCAAAAGAAGGTGTCAGAGGCATCGAGATCGCTTGAAGTCTTTATAAAGAAAACCGCCTCGTTCACGGTTTTTGACCGTGGTTTTCTTGTGGGACGTAGGGCGAATGCCAAGGCGGGGACTGGGGACTCTTACGAGACGCAGGGTCCACGGAAGTATTCCCCCCCCCCCATGTCCGAAAATTTTCAAGAGGAGTCAGCGCCGGGAACAAGAAGGGGTCTACGCCGGGACTGGAAGTGGAGTTCCAGCGGAGTTGTTCTGAAGCCGGCGAGGGGGGACGAGCCTGGCCAGCTCTCCCCCAAAAGAGGCTGTGACAGGAGACTCGAAGAGGAAGAGGTCGGTCCAGAAGAGACGTAGTCCGGTAACCCGCAGCAGCAGCTCGGGGTAGGACAAGAATCCGTCTCGGAGGAAGACCAGGGCTTCCTGAGGAAGAGGACCCGGTAGAGACGTAGCACGGTAACCCGCAGCAGCAGCTCGGGGTAGGGCAAGATCGTCTCGGAGTCCTGGGAACCGTCCGCTTATTCAGCTGCCCTTCCGGATTGTCGGGACGACAATCTTGAAGAAGGAGGGCAGTGTTGCGCCTGTGCTGAGACACCCGTTGCGTGCTGAACTTCGCTCATGAGAAGCCTGAACTTCGCTCTGCGGAAGCTTCAAGCCGAAGCGCGTCCCTTGACAACGGGACTCTTTGATTTATTGATTTACTACTTCGACTGTCAGATTCACGGGGAGACTCGGAACGTTCGGACGTTTGGATCTGAAGTTCTCCTTCAGATACGCATTCTTGTATAAAGATCTTCAATAAACCTGAGTTCCTGGTATAAACGAGTCTTGTCTTTCTTACGCGAGTCCGGGAGTGCGCGGCGCGAACGCGAGTGCTTGAGATTAGCGGAGCGCAGCGCAACAATATCATAGGGACACTTATGCATCAACAATAAGAAAAGAAAAGGATAACGAAAGCTCTAAAGGTTGTCCGCTGGATAAAAATGTTACAAAGGCAATGGATGTAATTTATTCGTACATAGAAAATTACGACGATTGTCAATTCACTTTACAAGAATTTAAAGGACTACTGTTTAAAGAATAATGTAAATAGTAAAGAGATTGTGTATCTGTCGACATTTATGGTAGTCGTTGACGTATTAGTGGTGGTACGGTAGAGCAGTCATAGATGGCGACTGTGGTACCGTTACCAACTTCTTCTGATAGATTAAGCATTCATGCGCGCAAGGCGTCGACCGCGTTGCGCCCCAGAAACGGATCATGCGGCGGTGGCATGATGAAGCGCATGCGCGTGCATGCCGGGACGTGCGTGCATGCCGAAGATGATACGGGAGCTATTATCACAGATCGATACAAAGTGCTAGAACGATGGAGGGAATACTGCCGAGGTCTGTACGCGGCAACAGAGGATTCAGAAGAACTGAGAATGAGCGAATGCGGCGTGAGGGAGCCGGACATTCTTCTTGCGGAGATAGAATGGGCCGTGGCAAGACTGAAACAGCGGAGGCGATAGAGTCACAGCCCAAATGCTCAAGAACCTAGGCCCAGAAGACACGCACATGCTCCACTTGATCTGCCAGAGGGTCTGGGGTACTGGACGATGGCCGGATGACTGGTCTGAGTCTATACTTGTCCCTCTGCACAAAAAGGGTTCAACCCGCAAATGTGAAAATTACAGCACAATATCACTGTTGTCACATGCTAGTAAGATACTCTTGAGCATAATTAAGGCAAGACTAGAAATTACATTGACCGGCATATCTCAGAAGAACAGGCTGGTTTCGTCAAAGGAAAAGGCACACGCGAACAAATCCTTAACGTCCGACAGCTGATTGAGAAGAGCAGAGAATTTAATGTGCCATTACTGATGTGTTTCATTGACTATGCCAAGGCGTTCGACTGCGTCAACTTGAAGAGAATGTTCGAGGTGATGAGAGAGATGGGAGTTCCTGAACACTTGATACTCCTTGTGCAAAACCTGTACCTGGATGGCACATGTAGAGTCCGACTGGAGGATGCCACTTCGGGGCCCTTCAGCGCACGAAAGGGAGCGAGGACTGCATCTTATCACCGAAGCTTTTCAACCTTTACGGCGAATATATTATGCGCAAAGTGCTGGAGGACTGGACGGGGGGGGGGGGCCCGGATAACTGGGAGGAAGATCAGTAATCTCAGGTTCGCGGATGACACCACGATTTTGGGTGCAACCGAAAGCGAGCTGGCGGAGCTGCTTCGTAGGGTAGAGGTCGAGAGTATGCAACTGGGACTCCACATAAACAGAAGCAAGACCAAACTAATGTTCATCGATCGTGCCGGGACCCTGCAGCGCACACACGAGCTCCGTGATTTGGAGGTGGTTTTGGACTTCGTATACCTGGGCTCCGTAATCAGCAATGATGGAAGCTGCGACAGGAAAGTAAGCCGCCGCAGCCAAATGGCAAAGGCTGCTATGAGGCGGCTCGGCAAAATCTGGAGGAATCGTGGCATGAGCAGGAAGACCAAGGTCCGACTAGTCCAGTCCCTGGTTTTCTCAGTGTTCCTATATGCTGCTGAGACATGGACACTGAAGGCAAGATTGAGAAGCAGAATAGATGCATTCGAAATGTGGTGCTGGCGGAAAATGCTGGGTGTGCCTTGGACGGCCCATCGCACAAACGCGTCAATTTTGCAAGAACTTGGAATTCGAACTCGCCTGTCTAAGATCTGCCTAAGGCGTATTCTGAGGTTCTTTGGACACATCTCCAGACGCGAGCCGGACAACTTGGAGAGACTTATGATCGTTGGTCAGGTCGAGGGAAAAAGAAGCAGAGGCCGATCCCCGACCAGATGGGGCGATGCCGTCAGAAGGACCACACAGGGACCCATCCACAAGGCGATGCGCCGAGCTGAGGACAGGGAATCATGGCGACAGATGGTCCACGATTCATGTGGTCACGATTCTCAGTAATGAGGGACCGACTTAGGTGATTGAAAATTGTTTAACTATTTTTTTACTTAAATATAAAATAATAATGGAAAAATTTATTCCACCAGTGGATATAAAATAAAATCACAAACTTCAGTTGACTATAACTGGCATATTTATTCATAAAAAATCACAACGTTTTGGTCCAGATTCGGACCTTCTTCAGGTGAACTCTTACACAGGCATTCGACAGGCAATTCGTGACAATGTTCCCGCAAGTCAGAAACCGAAGACTACGCAGAAAAAGAATTTCGTTTTTGTAACACGATCGCTTAGATATTATAAATAACATAGAAACTATAAAAGTAAAGAACAGAAGTGATTTACATGCTTAGTGCGTTGTCGGCAAAATATAACGATGTAAGTGTTAGTAAAGTAAAAAAAAAATAAATTAATAAGACGTCAAATTAGTATAAAATTAAATGTGTATATGGAGCGTGTTAGAAAGCACGTCCGTATATCGCAACTGCGGAGAACACAATTGTTGTGCAATTACTTTAAAAAAATAAAACCTGAGTAAATATTTTTGCGTGACTTTTTTACGCGACGTGACGAATTGCGAGCACTCGATATTATTAGATCTTAATAACTGCTCAACCGATCAAGTTCTAAGTAGACCCAAATAGATTGGGTTTGAATTATGTAATAAAAGTGTTTTTATTTTTCCGTTACGCCCTACGAGCGGAGATATTACGATGCAAAGTCTGAAAGTTACAATTAAGAAACGATTTTGAATACACCTTTCTTTTTAAAGATCTTCTCGGTATCAGCTCTCTGCGGTCAATATATATTGATACATTGATGAACACTATTTGTCACTACACTGATAAATCCGATCCGCTGATATTTCATTTCTTGTGACGCCCATCATAATATCGTGGCATTTCCTTACGTGACGCGACCAAAATTCAAAATTAAACGACGAGAGATCAAAGACCACGGTGTTGCACGATATATATTTTTAGGTTACAACTGACTGACAGCGCGAGCGCGCTAAACGCACTGTCTGGAAATCCTCATGAGACATCCTTCGCTCCTCGGGGAGGGAGCAGAGGGGCATGCCGGACTCCTTCCAGCTAAAACCCCCGCGGGTGGTCTACTTCAGGCGTTTGTGGGGATGCACCGGTTACAAGCAGTTGCACTACCACCGGTGCACTCCCCGCCTATAATAAACGTCCTTGGCCGCTCAGCCCGCGTGTGCCTAGTGTTGGCATTTACGGGCCCCGGGCGGCGTCCCGAACTTACGTTGAGGACATCGTTTCTTAGCGGCGAGAAGGTACCACCACCTCCTCGTTGCGCCCCCCACCCCCCTCTGGGTGTTGGTGGTGGCGGTGTCAGGGCACAAGAAAACCCCGCTTGAACCCCGGCCCCCATCGCCGCAATTGATTTGACTTAGTATACAGCCTAAGTTAACTTGAAATTAAAAATGAACATTAATAAACGCAAATTTTTTTTAATTTTTTAGACAGTATGTTGAATCTAACTTTAAACTAAATGTATGATGTAGCAAATATGTAGGTATTACAAAATATTATTTTAAGTAAGTACTGATTAAAAAAAGTTATAGTGTGTGTGTGTGTGTGTGTGTGTGTGTGTGTGTGTGTGTGTGTGTGTGCGTGCGCGTGTGTGTGTGCGCGCGCGCGGACGCATGTGAATGTGCGTGTGTGATAATGTTATATGAGATGTTCAAAATGACCTCCTTCTGCAAGAATGTAGGCTCTAAGGTTTCTTTCTAAAAAATTCCAAACTCTGAAACATTTCCGGATTTTGCCCGTTTTCAAATTCATTAGTTATTTAGTAAATATCAAGATTAATGGTGACCTCACCAATTTCAATGACCTTGACATATATTGTCAAGGACATGGCTCTGACTAACTCGCAAAAAGTTTTAGCCATCGATCGTTGTTTATTACAAAGTTATGAACAAAAAAGTTTAAGAAATATAATAGTTTGTGTCAGAGCTAAGGGAAGTAATTTGCTGATATGTGTATAAACAGTACACATGTAGACGGTGAGGTGCTACCGGCCCTTCCTCTGAAACATGGGGTTGGTTGCCACAGGGATGGTTGAGGAATGGATCTCGGTTCAAATGAAAAGTTAAAAATCTAAATTGTATAATAATAGATCTTGTTTTGCCTTATAAGCAGAAGTGAAGTGGGATAGACATCGCTTCGCGTGGAAAGTTAAAACCCGCAATGCTGTCCGGAAAACCGTCAACGCAAAGCGAGGTCCATCATCCATCCCATCCCTGCTTATAGGGTAAAACAAGGTCTATCATTGTACAGTACAAGTTTTCAATTTTTTACCCGAAACGAGGTCCATCCCCATCCACCCTTGCGGTAGGAGGGGCGTTAGCCCCTTCCTTCACCTACATGTGTACTGTCTATACAAATATATCAGCAAATTAATTCCTTTAATATTGACACAAACTGTTACGTTTCTCAATTACATATGTTAATAACTTTGTAATAAACAACGAGAGACGGTTAAAACTTTTTGCAAATTAATCAGAGCCATATTCTTGACAATATATGTCAACATTGAAATGGGTCAGGTCTCTTCCAATTTTTTCACAACATCCTATCGATATTTTGAGAAGCTCATCGGTTTGGTACATATCACCTAGGAATTTTTTGGCATACAATCTTCCTGCTTCTGTAGCATTACCTTGAGCGAGACCATACATTAAATGCATGTCGGCTAATTTAGCAAAGGTTTAGGTCAAACTTTATAAATAGGTTCCTTTTAGATAAAAAAGACATATACCAAAAGGATTTTTAGCGACTCAAAAGTTAAGCAACTTTTTAAATATTTTTTCACATTTTTTTCGGATATAGTTCTGAATGACCTCTGCTCCCGATCGCTCTACAGTTTTACACATAACTCGTTTTCGATGTGAGGAATAAAGTACGCGCGGTCCCAACTTCCGGAAATTAAAAAAAATTTTAAACCACTTAGGGGAGACCGGTGCGGAGTCGTCACCGGGGCGGAGTCGTCACTACAGTTATCTCGAAACCTGTATGTTGTGAACTCGCTATTAATATAGTAAACACTACTTATGATGCCCATGTAACCAACGGAGTTTAGTGAGATTATGTGCCATGTTGTGATTTTTATTAAGGCAAACGTGTTTTTGGAAGTCAAAAGTGAAATTTTTTGCGCGTCGAAAATTTTTAATATTTTAAATATTATTTTTTCTTCGAATCTCGAGATAAGTGATTCTGAAGAGTGCTGAACACGAATCCAGTAAAGTTTTTTTTTTATTTTCGTTGATTTCTAATATTTTATGAGCGATCAAACTTAAAATCTGTGTCCGGGGCAAAGTCGTCACCAAGCCACCGAGGCGGACTCGTCACTGTGATGACTTATCCCGGTGGTCTGACTCTATTTTTCGTTGCAAATGCGTCATTGTATTTTTTAATTGCAAGAATACGCACGTACCATTACGAAACGACTCCCGTCGACAAAGAGCAACTCAGGAAGGCAGTTCTTGCGATAAAAAAAATGAAAATAAGCAAAAAGATAAAATTAAGACAAAAATAGCCGCAAAACAATTTGAAGTCCCGAGAACTACGTTGAACGACTAGCTGAAGAAGAATAATGATGAAATAGCACACTTGGATGACGTGGCCGTACGATATCATGGAAGCTTAAAAAATCAAAGAGCGAAAATCAAAGTCAAGGAAGCAGCAGTGGTCGGATTCCAACAAGGACTTGGATAATATGTGCTGCGTGTGCTCAGAAATGACAAAGAACAGAGCTGACAAGAAACAGTGCATTTCGTGTGAGCATAGAGCACACAAGTGCGTGCGTCTTTCTTGTAATTATTTTCCGCCATCATGTTTTTAATTAATAAATGTTTCCATTTTTCTATTAAAAATAATTGATAAAATGTATCCTATTATTTTTCATGATCGAAATTATGTATTTTCATTTAAAATCCAGTCCGAGAATGGAGTGACGACTCCGCCCTGGCAGTTTTGACATTTCAATTTTTTGCACCTTTGTCGTTTTTACTCTATAGCGGTTGAACAAAGCGACGTAGCCCAAAAATGCCCTTATAAATGTTGTAGCCAAGAGTTCACTCTTTACAACGGTACACTACATTTTACTAAAATTATTTGTTTTGTTGTTAAAAATCGGCACCGAAAAAATAGTGACGATTTCGCCCCGGTCTCCCCTACCGACTAATAAAATCGATTCTATATGATATATATGTTACGGGCAAATTCAGCATGGTGTGCAGTGTCGGCATTGCCCGGGCAATGTCAGCATTGCACAACGCGACTGGGCAAAGTAGTTTATTAGCGGGCATTGCCCGGTTTGATGTGGGCAAAGTTAACACTGCCCATCCAGCGATGGCAATGTCAGCAACGATTATCACATTGCGGACTTTGCTCGGTTCCAAGTGGGCAATGTCGACAATGCTAAATCTCCGTGGGCTAAGCTGCGCTAAAT
>NW_020218951.1:0-7392 GCF_003070985.1 Temnothorax curvispinosus | reverse complement strand
CGCCTTTGGATGAGTTTCAATATAAATAAAATGTATGGTAAAAAAAACAATGTGTTATACGAAAAAAATGGAAGCTACCAACAGTTACTTTAAGAACTGCCTTACATATGAGGAAAAAGAAAAGGATAAATGAATGAGATACAAACTTGTAAACGAATTTTTTTATATATTACAACTGGCTCAATAAGACAATGTGATTTTGACATGTTTTAAAAAATTATTAACAGCTGATGAGAATAATGATGTATCAACTTTAAAATTAACGTGTAAATTATGTGCCACGGTTATTTTATGATTAAAATTGCTATGAAACGTCACCATTTATGACAGATAAGAAATTTAATTTGGCTAATACTGGATTCATATAATATTGCAGTCTTTAATATACATTTATAGAACATGAGGTATTTTTTTTATTTATTTAGTAAACATTTTTTTTTTCTACATGGAAATATTATAACCTTTAATTTTTATATATGTAAGAATTTATATGCAAATAAGTTAATATAAGTTAAAAGCAATGTGTGTTCTGAGTTTTAGATGTGTATGAAATTATTATTATACTTAATATAGTTATTTATACTTTTCTCAAGTCTACAGGCCGATTTAAAAGAAATAAGAATTCTCACAAACCTATGATATCTATAAATGTTTTATTTATTTTTATCGGTACACTAATATATCTTATTAAAAATTTTTAACTTGATTTTTGTTTTTCAATGTTTATTTCATTTATACGTTTTTGAAATTATCATTAATTTGGGTTCAATAAATTGTGATTAAGTTGAAACAGAATCAAATTCATAATTTAATTACTTAATATATGTATATTTTACAAAATAAATAAACTTATATTTAGTTGTTTATCTTTCTACCAGTTTATATTTATCTTTTTTACTAGGTGCATACATGTGATATTGAGCAAATGAAAATGTAAAATAGTCAGATTACCTGTAGATGGAAGAAAATACGTCACAAGTTATAAATTGACTACAAAAATTTGAGTTGAGTTTGGTAACTTATTATTTCAAAATCTAGAGATTTGCCTTAAAAATAAATATAAAAGAAACGTGATGTTTTTGGTTAATTTTGTATCTTTTATTGAACTGGTTTCTGCGCTTAACGTGAAATAAAACTTTATATATTGTCGCTTTGGAAGAAGATAGTTTGACAGTAAAGGATATGGCAAAGTGTGAACAGTGAAAACTCTGTAGCTGGTAAAAGAAATTTATTTTTAAACAATACATATTGTTGAACTGCAATGCTGGATCAGTCAGTTAAAACGAGAATGTAATGTATCCTACATAATGAAGGAATTTCGTGACATATGATTCATCAAATCTATTCATTCGTTTATTTTGTTAGCATATTTTAACGATGCAATTAACAGTTATTGGGTAAATGGGAAAGCCGATATTCATTACTTGAAAAATTTGACTGCGTAAAACTTAAATAAAATATTCTAATATTTTGAAGTCAATCTCAGCGAAAATAATCGATCGCTTTATAAGCCTTTATTAAGCAGTGGATTAATCGATTTCTACATTGTTTTCAGGGTTAAAGCCAAATTAATGCAGAATTCGAATAAGCGTTTTACACAAATCTGATTGGTTGAAAAACGTCATAAGATTTTATTTGTTTACCGCAGCTGACAATGATTTTATTGATTCGTGTGATGTCATCACAATTTACACGAGAATTTAGCAAAAAATTACACATATGTAAACCGAATTCGGGTTTTATATCGAATTATGTCATTTGTATAAAACTACAGAGGAAAGAATCGTTGTATACGAATTACTATATTGTCTTAGCCTGTAGTTTTCGTTCGTTGGATTTAGGTATATACTTAAAGTAAATCAATCACATTGTAGAATCATTAAGCTGTTTTTTTTGTTGAATATAGCTTATAAAGAGTGCATTTCGATAAACGTATTATTTAATAGTATTGAAAATCTGTACTACAGATTTTCAGTACTGTCATACTGTGTCAGTACACTTCGGAATACGTTCAACAAAAGAACAAGGTTTCTAAACGCTATGTGACAAAAGAAAGCATTCATGGCACGGAGAGAAAGACGCCTAATTGAATCGTAGCGCCTTGGCCGTGGATTCTCGAGTGCCAATCTTCAATAGAAGAAGAATCGTAGCGCCACTGGCGTCAGCGTCGCCGCCTGATAAGGCCTGATTTGTTCATTCGCATTATTTCTCGCATCTCGCATACTCGCATTATCCTGACATTATATGTTATATGTTATATTCGCAATAGCTTAGGAACTTGATTTTACGAAGGAGATAAAACCGATCAGTTGCCACCATTGGCCACATTTGTATACAAGCATTAGCCTAATAAGACCATCATCTGAACGGCGTCGGGCGTTGAATATTATTTATCTGATGCGGCGACGAAGCATATCGTTAGAGAAACGTAAGAGCAGCTTAAGTTCGACTGATCAAGATTCAGCGAAAAAGCGAATACGTATAATGGAAGAGGAGCAAGTAAGTTTTTAACAGTTCTTTTTTCAACTTTGTCGAGTGTATGTTATTAGAACGGTAGGAAGCACTTGGTATAAAACTTGGTATAAACGATACAGTATCAATACAATTAATGACATTCCCTAAAGCAATATATAGTTACTCCACGCAATATACTTATATACTCTACGTTGCAAAGAAAATTCAGAAATATTCATACGCGTATCAAATCTATTTTCTACTAGCATGTCCGAGACAGTACCACGTCCAAAATCGGGACGCAAGACGTCTTTCAGCCATCTTTTTTAGTAAGACGTCTTTCAGACGTCTTGTGTCCCCGCTTTTCGGCAAGTGTGTTGTATGGGGTGTAATTTGAATTAACTATTAATGCCAAGAGCTGACTTCAGACGAATCTGTTACTTGTATCAGAATTCAAGACAGAACTCTGTTTATATGTACACTAATACACTACCGCTCATTAATTTCAATATACCCCCGAGATTTGTTGATTTCTCTGTAAAACATGAACATAATACGTGTGTTTTTACACAGAAAAATGAATGCACTTGCTGTTATAAACGCTTCACTTGCATGCATCGTATTTTTATATATATTATTTATATAAAAATTCTTAGAAACTTTAGTTTTCGAAAAAACGGTTCTATAACAGCCGGATATAGTGTCTGATCCCTGAAAATAAAGAAAATACGCGCACAAGGTCAGGTCAGGTGACCTTGCGCGTGTATTTTCTTTATTTCCAAGAGTGGGCCTATTCTGTAACTCTTAACGACAGTTTCGTTATCATTATAATTGCGTTGCGCAGATATTATATATATGATAAAAGAGCTACCCAACGACAATAATAACGATAACGAAACTGTCGTTAAGAGCTACAGAATAGGTTCACTCAGGGATCAGACACTATCCGGCACTAGCCCCGTTTTTTTTTTTTAAACTACCGTTTTCAAGGATTTTTATATAAATAATATATAAAAATACGATGCATGCAAGTGTTGAAAGTGTTTGTAACAACAGGTACATTCATTTCTGTGCAAAACACGTATATCATATTCATCTTTTACAGATGAGAAATTAAAGAATCTAGGGGTGTACTGAAATTAATGAGCGGTAGTGTATGTAACATGCAAAACGCTTTAAAAATTGGATTTATATATACATCAAAATGCATAGAGCATAATATGTTTTTCTTTTTAACGAGAATTGTAGATCTTGTAAGACTTAAGCAAAATACTGTAAGTTATTCTTTAATAGTTTTATTATGACAAAACTGTCAAGTATTTATTGATATCGAGTTTGATCAACAAAAATAGTCGTATTTAAGTTTTCTTCTATTATTTGGCTATTTATTCAACTTTTTTGTGATTGACATAAAATGCATTGTTATTTTTTAAAAGAAAAATATGCTAAATATATATATATTGTGTCTCAGAAACCTCTGTATATTTTTAGCTAAATCAGATTTTAAGTGACTCGTGTCCATATGTGTAAACATGTTATTACTTGTTGAGAATGTTTGTTTTTGTTTAAAATTGAATTGATTTTATTAAAAGGCATAAAGACTTTTAGAGCATTTTGATTATTTTTATCGTTCGTAAGTAAGTTAATTATTTCCAGATGTCTAACAGCGAAGAAATAAGGAATGTCTCTGAAAATAATACCCCGAAAGAGCAGCGGACAGTGTTTTCACCAATTTTACCTATATATATCAAAAGTTTTTCTGAAACACACATGGAATCGACTATAATTGACCACACATGGAAAATTAATCAATTTTTACGTTTTCACGAGATCAAGAATGCGATAACGTTTTCATCGTTCCCGGAAATAGATAAATGCGAGATTCTAATGAATGTTTCACGTCAACCTGATACGAGTTATGTAATAAAATTTTATATACTTACTAGTAACTCATTTGACGGTTCATGTAACACATCTATAATGCTAGAGCCTGAAACAGTTATATCAGTTAATTTTATTTCGGGTCATATGTCAAATATGACATTATTGAGTGAGATTTCGACAGACAAGTTTGCTTCGCTTAGTCGTACAGATACACTTACAATACGTTGCGAGTTCGAAATTTTTCATAATCTGATAAATAAAACTGTACGTCTAAGATTACTGCAATCTTCAACAAATGTTTCAAAAGTCACGAAATGTCGTGAAGATTCAACTTTTGATGAGTCTAGAAATGAGGAATTAATCAAATTTATAATAGGAGAAAAACAGTATGTTATATCAAAAAAATCGTTGCGCGCCACCCATAGTAACTACTTTATCAATATCTGCCGTACACATGAGGGAAAAGAAAAAAATTTGACCATTAATATGAATGAATTAGTAGCGGATAATGAGGTAGAATCTTTTAGACAGATTTTATTATTTATTTTAACTGGCTCCATAGATCATGGTGATTATGACATGCTTAAAAAATTGTTAACAACAGCTCATAAGTATGATGTATCAGCTTTGAAATTAATGTGTGAAAATTATTTATTACGCTATATTACAATTGAGAATGCTGTGGAACTTATACAACTTGCGTTTTCGTCTAAAGCCAAATTTTTAAAAATACATTCGATAAGTTTTATTAAATTTCACATAAAAGAAATTATGGACACTAAAGAATTTCAAAACCTACCGCAAGAAGATTTAAATGAGATAATGGTAATGATTGAGAAAAACAAATCACTTGAAATCGACATTCATCAATTCTTTTCGTCACCACCTATGGCAGATAAGACATTTTCATTCGCTAATATTTGATTCATATAATAACAATCATAGAACACGATAAAGATATTTTTTTTTTTTAATTAGTAAACGTGTTTTCTTTTTTTCCACAAATGTAACTTTGAATTTTTATACATGTTAGAATTTATAAGCAACGAAGTATTATATGTAGTACAAATTAAAAATAATTCTTGATTTGAGTTTAGATGTATGAATATAAGACTGTCACTAATTATACTTAACGTAGTTTTCTTGGTTGTAATTTTTTTAAATTTATAAGTTGCTTAAAAACAAGAAAATAAAAAATAAGAATCCTTACAAACCTATGCTATCTATAAATGTTTTATTTAATTTTATCAGTACTTCCTAATCGTTCTGTATGTTATATATATCATCCTGTGTACGTATTATATTGTAGTGTCAGAATTTTTAGGATTACCTTAGCTTTTTCAACAAGCAAGTTATTTTTTATCACAAATTTTAGTTGATAACTCATATTTTAAAATCTAGATTTGTTTTAAAAATAAAAAAAAATGTGACCTTTTTGGTTAATTCTGTAGTATCTCTTGTTAATCTATAAGTTTCTGCGCTTGATTAAAAATAAAACTTTACATTTTCGCTGTAGGAAAATGTAATTTAAAAGTAAAGGATAAAGTAAAGTACGAACAATAGACCTGTTCTTTTTAACTGAACTTCTTGCATGGTTTATCTTTTCTCTTTTTCCCTCCAACGTGAAAAGAGAATTATTATATTATACAGAGAGATATTATATTATCAATACATTTTGGGAAATGTATTGATGGTATTAAAAATCCATAATTTACATTAAGTTTGCTATAGATTTTCAGTACTGTCAGTATAATTCGGAATACACCAAAAAATAGACTCAAGTCTCTAAACACTACCTGACAAAACAATTAAGATGTCAGTGGCCCAGAGATGCCAGATTTGAACTCGCGCCACTCGCGGCGGGCCGAATAGGATGATGCATGACCCCTCCATCTATCTTCCGGTTCCCGATTAGCCTAGCCGGCGCGCGAGTCAGCGAGTCTGGCAACGCTGCGAATAGCCACGTTCATTTGTTTATTCGTGTTATAAGTTATTTCTCACGTGTTGTTACAGCATATATGTTCACAGTAGCGTGGAAACTTGTCGATAAAAGGAAATCTTAATCAAAGAAGTCAGTTGCCACAAGTCTGTGCACGCATCAGTCTAATAATTTCTTCATCTGGACGGTGTTAGAATATTACCGAAGCATGTCTGCAGGGAAACGTAAGATCTCAGTAGGTTCGAGCACGCCGGCCGTGGTTGTATCAAACGGTTGTGTGAGTTCGACTGATCAAGATTCAACGGAAAAGCGAATAAGACGTAAAATGGAAGAAAAGGATGTAAGTGTAAGTTGTTAACAGTTCTCTTTTCAACTTCGTTGACTACGGCTGCGATCCACTTGATGCTACAAAGGCTGCGGTCCACTTGACGCTACAAATTCTTTGGAGCGTCCTTCTTCTCCTTCTTTCTTCATTGAAAGAAAAGAGAAGAGGAATGCTTCGAAGCATTTGTAGCGTCAAGTGGATCGCAGCCAAACTTGATGCTTCGAAGCATTCCTTTTCTCCTTTCGTTCAATAAAGAAAGAAGGAGAAAAAGAACGTTTCAAAGCATTTGTAGCGTCAATTGAACCGCAGCCTTTTACGTGTTATTAAAACATTAGAAAACGCATAAAATTTTAGTGGTATAAATGAATTAATACATTCGTGACATTTTCTGAAGCAGTTCCATGCATTCTACGTAGCAAAGAAAATTCATAAACGTAGTCTGATCTACAATGTGTTCTTTGCTTCCTGTTTTCTGCTCTTAAAGCCTGATCTACATTTTCTGTTCTCTGTCGCTCAAGATAGAAATTGACGAACTTCAGAAGAGACAAGAAACATCACGTTACGTACGCGACGGAATTGCGAAATACGAGATAAGAGTCGCAAAGAGATTATGAGCAGAAAACAGGATTCACGTACCAAATCTGTTTTCCACTATCATGTGTAATTTGAATTTAAAAATTATTTATGCAAAAAGTCCATCTCAGATATCTGTTACGTCTATAGGAATTCAAGATAGAACTCTATATGTAATAAGGAATATTCAGAATATTATTTTGACACGCACGCACGC
>NW_020218950.1:5013-8322 GCF_003070985.1 Temnothorax curvispinosus | reverse complement strand
ATAAATACTATCACATTTATTTCTATGAATCGTTTTCATTTATTACGCTATTATAAGGTAGAATATGTAAATTATTACCGTTCCATCCAAATGTAGCTTTTATAGTATTATTTATTGTATCGGTACCTTAAGCTGTTTATATAAAAGTAAAAAATATTTTAAGACGAAGAAATTAAAAGGTATAGAGATAGAAAAAGTAGAAAGAAGGAGAGAGAAGAAACAATATAGAGAAAAGTATAATATATTATAAAAATATTTATTATATTGCAAATATTGGGTTGGCAAATAAGTTCGTTCGGTTTTTTCCAGTCAAAACCAGTCAAAAAACCGAACAAACTTATTTGCCAACCTAATATATTTAAATTTATATATTAGTTAATTTCTTTATATATACTACCGCTCATTATATTCAATATACAACAGATTCGTTGATTTCTCTATAAAGGATGAACATCATGATACGTGTTTTGCACAGAAATGAATGCACTTGCTGTTATAAACATTTCACTTGCATGGATCGCACTTTTACATAAATAATATATAAAAATGCAATACATGCAAGTGTTTATAACAGCAAATGTATTCATTTCTGTACAAAACATATGTATCATGTTCATCCTTTACAGAGAAATTAACAAATATAGGGGTATATTGAAATTAATGAGCGATAGTGTATATAAAAAAGTTAACTAATATATAAATTTAAATATATTAGTTAAGAGATGGAGAGATGGGAGGAAGGAAGGGCAGGGAGAAGTGAAAGAGGAAGGAAAGTGGGAGATAGGAAAAAGAAATAAAGCAATGGAAGCGAAGGTAAGAGAGCTAGAAAGGTGGAGAGAGTTAGAAGAGAGAGACAAAAGGAGGAACAATGTAGTAGTAAAAGGGGTGGAGGTAGAAGAGGGAAGGCGAAAGAAAGCGGTAGAGAAGCTATGGCTAGAGATGGGGAAGGAGGGAGGAATAAAGGAGGTAAAAGAGATAGGAAGAAAAACGGGGAAAGAGAAGATGGTTTTAGTTAGGTTAAAAGATAGAGTAAGAAAAAGAGAAGCAATGCAGAAGAAGAATGTGTTGAAAGGGCGGATGGAAAGAATAAAGAATGACATGACCTTGAAGGAAAGCATCAAAGAAAAATGCAATGGAGCCTGGAGAGGATAGCTGAGAAGAAGAGAAGAAATAGAAGGAAAAATTGGGTAAAGTACGGAAAGATTTGGATAGAGGGGAAGAGGTGGAGTTGGGATAAAGAAAAAAGTCCTGATAGATGGAAAGGGAAATGAGAGAGAGGAGTAAAAAAAAAGGAAATGGGAGAAAAGAGGAACAGAGGAGAAGGGAAAGAGTAGAAGAGAGGGAAAAATGAAATAGAAAGGTAGTGAGGAAGGAGGAGAAACGATGGGAGGGGAGGGCGGAGAGAAGAGGGAAGAGAGGTAGAGAAGGGAGGAAGAGAGTGTGGTGAGGCTGAGGAAAAGGGGGAAAGGAGTCAGAGAGAGTAGAGTGTGGAAAGTAAAAAGGAGTAAAAGAGAGAAAGAAGAGGGGGGAGGGGGAAGAAAAGAATGCTGGAGGGAAGAGAAGGGGAAGGAACAGAAAGGAAGCCCAAAGATAGGCTTTTGGGGTGTAGCGGGAGTGAAGGGAAAACAGGAAGGGTTTTAGGAAAGGATAAAAAAGTGGGATGTCGTGGGGTTGGTGGAAACATGGCTGAAATAGGAGGATAGGGTGAAGATGAAGAATAACGTGCCAAAGGAGGATTCAACTGGAGGATACAGGGTGTAAAGAAAAAAAGAGTTGGAAGAAGAGGAAGAGCAATAGATGGGATAATGATGGGAGTCAGAAAGGGGTTAAAAGGGGAAGAAGAATGGATAAAGAAGGAGGGTTTAATGATTAGAGAAGTAAGATGGAAGAAGGAGAAATGGAGATTGGCAACAGTTTACGTAAGCGGCAACTTGGACATGATAATGGGTAAGACAAAATCGGTGAAGGAGGAGTAAGGGAGAAAAAGGAGATGGATAGTGGGGGTCGATTTTAATGCGAGAACAGGGGAGACAGGAGCACTGGAGGATGGAGAAGAGGGAGTTGAAAAAAAATTGAAAGATAAAATGATTAATAGGCAGGGGGAAGGGTTGGTTAAATGGGTTGAAGGGGAAGGGTGGGGAATTATGAACGGAGCAAAGGAGGGGTGAATTTACAGGAGAAAGGGGGGAAACAGTGATCAATTACGCGAAAGGAGATAGGAAGGCTTGGGAAAGAGTAACAAGATTGGTGGTGGGGTAGATTCGGATCACCAATCAGTAGCAGTACGGGTGGACAAAGGGGGGTTGGTGAGAGGAGAGGGACAATAGCGGAGGTAGAGAGGTGGGTGGAAAAGACGGACTGGTCGGAAGAAACAAAAGAGGAGTTTAGAAAAAGAACGGAGGAGGTAGAAATAGGAAAGGGGAAGCAATAAATAAAGAGGTCGAAAAGTTGATAAAGAGAATTAAGATGAAAGAAAGGATGAGAAGAGTAAAAAGAGGGGCAGAAGGAAAAGGAGTATGGTAGGATGGGGACTGTAGGAAGAAGAGGGAGGAGATAGAAAAGTTATTAAGAAACTAGAAAAGAGGAAAAAACACAAAGGAGATTATAAAAAAAGAAAGAAAAAGTATAAGGAAATGTGTGAGGAAAAAAGAAGAAAAGAAGAGAAATCTGCTGGAAGAGGTAAGAGAGGCGAGAACAGAGAAGCAGGTGTGGAAGTAATAATCAAGGAAAGGAGAAAAAGGGTAGAAATTAATAAGGAAATAACAATAGAGGAGTGGGATAAATACTTTAGGGAGATGTTAAAAGGAACGGAATACAAGCGAAGGCTAGGAGAAGGAAAGGAGAGAGAGCAGGGTCGAAGGGGGAAGTAGAGAAAGGAGAGGGGATAGGATGGGAAGAGGTAGAGAGAGTGCTGAAAGGGCTGAAAAAAGTAAAGCGGCGGGAGAGGACGTAATAGGAAATAAATGTATATCCATAAATGTATATCCATAAACTATTATTTTAATTATCATTTCCTTACTTGCCGACATTGTGATATTTTAAGTGTATTAATTATATAATGAGCGACAAATTTATTAAAATTTGAAAATTTCAAAGGAATTGGAGAGAGTGCTGTTATACTACATATTTAACTTTCAGAATACTCTGTATTTATGTTTTTTATTACTATTAATTAATATTATTGTTAAAATTAAAAAGATCAAAACTATTATTATTAGTTGTACCTATAATACACATAGTACATATATTATGTAAGTGAAAAGGGAAAAAGGTGACGAATTGTTAATTTCTCTAAACTAATAACAGATA